>NW_028270176.1:41805382-41968537 GCF_037043375.1 Chiloscyllium plagiosum
GCTGGCAACGCATTCCAAACGCTCACCACCCTCTGTGTGAAGTACTTACCGCGTGTATCCCCCTTAAACATTTCACGTCTCACTTCGAAAGCACAACATTCCGTTATTGGATCCTTCACCCTGGGAAAAAGCTCGTCTCTAACCACCCTGGCTATACCCTTCATGATTTTGCAAACCTCAATCAGGTCACCCCTCAATCTCCTCTTTTTCTCTTGAAAATAAACCTAACCTACTCAGCCTCTCTTCATAGCTAGTATTTCATTCCGATTGGTAGACAGATTAGTAAGTTTCAGTCACATGGGATACCGAAGAAGCTAGTCATAATTGGCTTGAAGGAGAGGGATATTTTTCAGACTGGAGGCTTGTGAGCAGCAGTGTGCTGTAAGAATCAGTGCTGAGTTCACTGCATTTCATCATTTATGTAAATGATTTAGGTGTAAATATTGGGGTCATAGTTAGTAAGGTTACAGATTACATCAGAAAGGTGGTGTAGAAGAGTATCTCAGAGTACAATGAGACCACAATTAGATGGGACATAGAAGCAAGGAGTGACAGATGAAGTTTAATTTAGATAAATACGGGGTTTTGAATTTTGGGAACGCAAACCAGGGCAGAAATTATACACTTAATGGTAAGGTCCTGGTGCGTGTTGTGGAGCAAAGGGACGTAGGGCTGCTGGTACATTGTTCCTTGAAAGTGGAGTCGCAGGTCGACAGAGTGGGACAGACTACATTTGGCACATTTGCCTTAATCAGTCAGAGCATTGTGTATCGTAGTTGTGGTGGAATGTTGCATCTGTACAGGATGTTGGTGAGGCCACTTTAAGAATACAGCGTACAACTCGTTTTTCTGCAGAAATGACTTACACACAGATGTACCAGGACTGGAAGTTTGAGCTTTAGGGAGAGGTTGATTAAATTGAGGTGTTTCCCCCTGGAGTGTCAGAGGTGGAGGGGTGACATTATAGGGGTTGATAAAACCATCAGGGACATGGATATTCTGAACAGCCATGTTCTGCTCCCGAGGATAGGGGAGTCCAGAGCAAGAGGGCAGACGCTGAAGGCGAGAGGGCGAATGATTTAGAAGGGAGCAGAAGATAAATGTTTCACACAGAGAGTGGTGTGTGTAGAGAAATTGCTGTCAGAGGAAGTGCTGAAGGTGGTTACAATTCGCACATTTAAAAAGTATCTGAAAGAGGAGGGATATTGGCCAAATGCTGGCAAATGGGACTGGATCAGGTTTGATATCTGATCGGAATGAACAGATTGGACTAACGGGTCTGCTTTCGTTCTGCATGACACTCTGGTTCTATAAGAGGGATGATGAAAAATTGTGAAAGGACCTTTCAAGTGGGAATTCTCTTCACTGGAAGTTTATCGTGCCTCGATGTTCACATTGATTGAAAGCTGCATTAGTTAAATATTTGACAGAGAAGTGAGTCATGCATAATGGGATGCAGACAGAAAAGTGGAGCTGAGACCCCAACCTGATCAGCCACAATCTTAGTGCTTTGTGGAGAAGGCTCAAAGTATCTCATGACCCACTCCAGCTCCTCAGTCCCATGTTTCTGTGTTCCATTCAGCCGCCTAAACCTGCTAGACAGGAACAGTTGGAGGCCAACTACTCATATAACCTGGTGCACAGAAACAGAGGAGACCATTCAGCCTCTCAAGACTGTCACGCAAGCTTTGAAGTCATTTGGGAAATGTTATTGGAAAATCCAGGCACGGGTGTGAAAGAGGCCCCTCATTTCTCTTCACAGAGCTTCCCCTATCTGCAACTTATGCTTCATTTGTTGGTCATATTGTAGACCCAGATTCACTGTGAATACAGCCACCCAGAGATGGCTCACAAAATCATCTGTTTTTCCTGACTGCAATATTCAATAACATAATATTCATGAAAATAGCACCCACTAACTTTCCAATAACAGAATGTGAGAACATCAGAAATAGGAACAGGTCGTTCACTCCCCAAGCCTGCCTTGCCCTTCACTTAAATCATGACTGATCTGCTCTTGGTCTCAAATCCTCTTTCACACCCAATTCTTCGTTGCCCTCAACTCTCTGACAGGTCAATATCCATCGACCTCCTCTTCAAATAATTTCTAGCTCCCCAAACACTCTTGAGAAGAGAAATCTTCACATTCAATACCACCTGTTTGAAGAAAACACTTGCCGCTCCTATATCATGGCTTATTGATATGAACAAAATAGATTGGCTCAAAGGTTCAGGTAAAAATGACTGGCCCTGATATCAAGGCAGTGGTTGCCTGCTGTTGACATCAAGGAGCTGAAAAAATGGGCATCAGAGTAAAATCTCCAGTGTTTGGAGTCAAACATGGCACAAAGGAAGATGTTCATCATCTCAGTCCTGGGTCAGCTCTGTGGGAGATCCTCAGGGTAGCTTCCTCTTCACAAACATCTTCAGCTGCTTCATCAATGTCTCCCTGCCCCCACCCTCCACACCATAAGATCAGAAGTTGGGATGGTCACCAAAGATTCCACAATGTTCAGAACGTTTTGTCCCCCGTCAGCTCCAGAACTGGTCTGTGTCCATGTGCAGCAAGACCTAGACTCTATTGAGGCTTGTGCTGTTAAAGTATCAGTAACATTCATGTAACAGCACTGCCTGACACTTCACATTGCCACAGTAAAATAAGAGTTCATTCAGCACCTAACGCTGGTTTCACAGGAATATGAGGAATCCATTCAGCCCATTGACATTATTGGAGATGAACAGGGATAGCCCATTCAGTGCCTCCAGCCTATTACTCAGGAAGAGAAGGAGTCTATTGTGATGGACCAAACCAGAGCCCCTCGAAAATATTTGAAGGAAGTAGCCTCGACTCTAATGTTTTCTAATTTTAAAGGAAATGTAAAGTGCCTGTTCCAGATCCAATGTGACAGGTCAGACTACTCGGT
This sequence comes from Chiloscyllium plagiosum, assembly GCF_037043375.1. Classification (NCBI taxonomy): domain Eukaryota; kingdom Metazoa; phylum Chordata; class Chondrichthyes; order Orectolobiformes; family Hemiscylliidae; genus Chiloscyllium; species Chiloscyllium plagiosum. Next base: position 41,808,307 of record NW_028270176.1, read on the forward strand.
GTGAAGCAAAACACCATCTACTTAAACACAAAAGATGAAATAAAACCAAAGAAAGAGGAACTTAGAATGTAATTCTATTGGATAACTTTACAGAATAATAGATCTAGGAACTATCACTAATGAACTGTTCCAATATAGGTAAATCCCATCAACATAGCCCTTGGCTAAAAGAAATATTCAGACACACATTGTCACAAACATTTCTCCAATCCAGGAATTAAAAACAGCATCAAGAGAAATTTCAGTGAGGGTAGCAGCCAGAAGACATTCACCGAAGCTTTCAACTCTGTGGAGACCCCAATAGCTTCTGATTTTACTGAGAAACCAGAACCCAGAGATCCTAATCTGTGAGAGCTGGCCATATCCATTCAGTCTGCATTAAAATAAACACAAGGCCTTCCTATCTGTTACTCAAGTGGTCTTAACTAGCCAGCTTAGTAATGAGCGTTCAATCTCTCTCTTAAAAGAAACCAGGACAAAATAACCTCTTAAAGCTGCAGCATCGTCACACTAGTCAGTACAATGAGCTGTCACATAGGAACCGGGGTAGCCAGTCGGGCCCTAGGCCCTGTCCAATCAGAAGAGGAAGAAGCCATTCAGTCTGTTGAGTCACTTATGCAGGAACAGTAGGAGGCCATTCCCACCTCAATGCACTTACACGGGGGCAGAATGAGGTAATTTATGCTGATACCGGATGAATGTCTTATGCCCGAATCGTCGATTCTGCTGCTTCTCGGACGCTGCCTGACTTGCTATGCTTTTCCAGTAATAGACGCTCTACTCTGATCTCCAGCATCGGCAGTCCTCACTGTCTCCTAATTGATGCTCTAACATGATGAACAAGTGGAGCAGAGGCTGCACAGACAGACTGCTCCACATTGTTCCTCTTGGCTTCTTTGCTTAAGACACACGTGGACTTTAATGTAGTTTTCTAGTGGTGAGCAGAAACGCCATATGTCTTGTGTGGAGTCTCAAGAAGGCATCTTTCATCTCTGAGAAGACAGCCTACTGTTCTCTATATAGGGCGGAAGCTAGTTGGAATGGCTGTTTCCGATGGAAGGGATTGTGGCTGCTCTTGGGGATTGTGAGCAACCTGATGTGCATTACGGATTCATACGTCGCTTGCACAATAACGTGGAGCGAATCAATTAAGGCATATAAGGTATCAGGAAAGCCACATTAGACTGATTAATGGACTCTCTAAGTTCAAATAATGCTGATCTTGCTCATTTTGATCTTGTCCAGTTCATGTCCTGTTCAGTATAACCTGTATTCCTTACTCTGTCCAAGCCTATTTCCACCCTACGATCTATCTGACCATCCCTACTATGATCTTCCTCCACTGCTCATAAATAAAGTGTTTCCCTGTACTGAGGTACACGTGACAATAAATCAAACCAATCAATCCTGGGTAAAGTATGGAATTTCTCTCCCTGTCAACGTCTGTTTTGGAAATAAAAGATCACAGCCACTCCTCAATGTTTCAGCATCACCATTTCTTCGTCTCTCACAGCTCTACAGATTAAACACTCTGCTTATTCACTCCATCCGCATGTTACCATTACCCGTGTCTGTGGTAAGGAGATAATTCCTTACAAAGGAGATCAAATCTGTACAGAGTGCCCCAAATGCTCTCTCAGCAAGGCTTGACAACAGCAGGAAGGTAGCTTTACTTATGTACTCGAATCATCTTACAAAGAAGGACAGCATACCATTGACTGCACCCATTACTTAGTCATAGTCATAGAGATGTACAGCATGGAAACAGACCCTTCTGTCTAACCCGTCCATGCCGACCAGATATCCCAACCCAATCTAGTCCCACCTGCCAGCACCCGGCCCATATCCCTCCAAACCCTTTCCTATTCATATACCCATCCAAATGACTCTTAAATGTTGCAAATGTACCAGCCTCCACCACTTCCGTGGCAGCTCATTCCATACACGTACCACCCTCTGCATGAAAAAGTTGCCCCTTAGGTTTCTTTTATATCTTTCCCCTATCACCCTAAACCTATGCCCTCTTGTTCTGGACTCCCCGACCCGAGGGAAAAGACTTTGCCTTTTTATCCTATCCATGCTTCTCATAAGGTCAGCCCTCAGCCTCCGACGCTCTCAGGGAAAACAGCCCCAGCCTGTTCAGCCTCTCCCTGTAGCTCACATTCTCCAACCCTGGCAGCATCCTTGTAAATCTTTTCTGAACCCTTTCAAGTTTCACAACATCTTTCCGATAGGAAGGAGACCAGAACTGCACGCAATATTCCAAAAGTGGCCTAACTAGTGTTCTGTACAGTCCGCAACATGACCTCCCAACTCCTGTATTCAATACTCTGACCAATAAAGGAAAGCATACCAAATGCCTTATTCACTATTCTATCTACCTGCGACTCCACTTTCAGGGAGCTATGAACCTGCACTCCAAGGTCTCTTTCTTCATCAACACTCCCTGTTGATTCAGACCGGTAGGTATAGACTTGTGAGTCGAAGATCATGCTTCCCAAATTTGTTAGAGTTCTTTGAAGAAGTGACCAAGAACGTTGACGGGTGCAGAGCGGTAAACGTAGTCTCTATGGATTTCAGGAAGGCCTTTCATAAGGTACCACAACGCAGGCTGCACTGGCAGGTTACATCACGTGGAATGCTGAGGAAACTGGCCAGTTGAATACACCATTGGCTTGATGGTAGGAAGCAGAGTGTTTTGTGGAAGGATGCTTGTCAGCTTGGTGGCTGGGTCCATAGCTGTTTGCTATCTATGATTTGGTTGAGAATGTACAAGGCATGTACGTTTACAGGTGACATTAAAATAAGTGGCAGCGTGATCAATGAGGAAGGTTATCAGAAATTGCAGCAGGACCTTAATCAGGCGGGGAAGGGGGTCGAGAAATGGCAAATGGAGTTTAATATAGATGTGTGAGGTCTTGCATTTTGAAAACTCAAATCAAGGTAGGAGTTTCATGGTGAATGGGAGTGCCCTACGGGGTGTAGTGGGCAGAGAGACCTTGGCGTTCAGGTGCACGGTTCCCTGAGAGCGGAGTCACAAGCAGACAGGGCAGTGCAAAAGGCATTTGCCACACTGGCCTTCAACAGGCAGGACATTGCGTAGAGTAGTTGGGGATTTTTGTTGCAGTTACACAGGACTTTGGTAAGGTCACACTTGGAGTATTGTGTTCAGTTTTGTCACATTTGTTATAGGGAGGATGTTATTAAATTAGAAAGAGTGCAGTAGAAATTTACAAGGACGTTGCCAGAACTCAATGGTCTGAGAGAGAGGGAGAGGTTGGACAAGCTAGGACCTTTTCCTTACAGTGTAGGAAACTGAGGGGGGACCTTATTGAGCTGTATAAGATCATGAGGGGTATGGATAGGGTCAATGCTCTCAGTCTTTTTCCACGGTTTAGAAAATCGAGGACGAGAGGGGATCAGTTTAATATTAAAGGGGAAGGAATAAAAGGGAACCTGAGGGGCCACTTCTTTACACAGAGGCTGGTACATGGACGAGCTTCCAGTAGATGTGGTTGAGGGGGGTTCATTAACAACATTTCAAAATAATTTGAATAAATATGTGGATAGGAAAGGACTAGAAGGATATGGGTCAACTGCAGGAAATGGGGTTAGCGTGGATGGACATTTACAAGTTGGAGTCGAACCACTCTGTTAATCAAATTAACACACCCAGAAAAGATCGCCTCACCTCATAATCTGTTAAAATATGAGTGACACAGATCTCCTACCTTCCACTATTAGGAAAAATTAACAAGTTTATTTCTTAACATTAATAGTGAACACTAAACAACAACCTTTCCCAAATACAAGCCCCTCTTTTCTTAACTATTTACTATCTGACTCCAACTCTATAAAATTATGCTGTTCCAACAACCCACATATTAAACATTAGAATCTCAAGAGCACACAGTCTCAATCTTCCCCGCTGTGTTCACTCTTCCAGCTACTGATCTCCCTGGGTCATTTTTTTTTACTGCAAGTAGGTTTGAAATAAACATGCATCGTTGACAGAAGTGTTTCAGATGACCAGTTAGCACTCCTGCTGTTGGATGGCAGTGGCTGTCCGCCGAGTATTCAAAATACTGGGTTCATATACTTGCCATGTTACAATAAGTTTCATACTTTCCAGTTGTCCAAACACTAATATCGATTTCCGTTTGCTTTTGGTATGCTAATCGTTATTTAAACTCTTTGGTTGTATTTGAATTGTTGTCAAAACAGCAACCAAAATTCAGGAATTCATTTCCCAGCTAATGGTGACATTTGGAACAGTCTGACCTTTCGCTAGCATCTGTGGCTGTAGTTTCTATTCAGCAAAACCCGTTCTGTCTTAAAGTGACCAGACACGCTTTCGGCTTCATAAAACCTCCCTCCTTCAGAAATAAAAGGAACCATCAGATTGAAAATATGGCTTCATTTCTTTTCCCTTAATTCTTAATCCCATTATTATGAAGTTCAAAAGTATTAATCTCAGTTATACCATCCATATTAATTCTGCACACGTATATAACACTGGAATAAGTCAAATTTTGCTACACATTTTCCTTTAACTCCGTGATAACACATCTCCTATCACATTTATACGACGCACAGAATGTACATGTTGTAAGTTTAATGTCTGTAACATAAGACCCAATGAAATAGACTCATATTCTGGTCTTTAAATATTCCAAAAAAATGCGAGAGGTTTGTCGTTGTTGTCCACATCCGTCTCCGACAATTTGTTTGTCATATAAACATTAAAATATTGTCAGGGCAGTACGAAACTTAAACTAGTATAAAACTCAATCTTTCTTGTTCAATAATGGCGATTTTGCATTTTCTTTGGTGGATATTGAGTTTTTTCAACACGTAGCCAATTGGCCATTCAATTCCATCGTCATCTTTCTGTATCAGTACATTTCCGACCCCTATATACCTCGCATCAAACACAATTTTCAAAGGGTTTCAAATTATTTGGTGCAGTTAAAACTGGCGCGGTAATTAATCCTGCTTTAAAATTCTCAAATGCCTCCCTGCATTGTTCTGTCCACCACAATTCTGTGTTCTCGTTAGTAAATCCATCAGGGGTGCCAATACGCTGCTGAAGTTTGGAACAATGTTCCGATAGAGTCCACTCAGTTCCAAAAATCGAACCACCTCATTCTTCGAGGATGGCTTTGGAAATTCCTTGTGTTCCATGGGGTCAACCTTCCATGGCCAATGTAATGTCCCAGGAATGGCCCCTCTGCCTTCGTGAATTCTGTTTTCTTACATTTATTACCAAGTTTGCTTCTTGTAATCGTTCAACATACTCTGCCAAAAGTAACATTGAGCTTTCAATCACTTGCTAAAGATCACTACATCATACAGATAAACTGCACAATTTGTTCATCTGACCATAACTCTGTTCCAGATATTAAATGTGTCTGGAGCATTATTCATTGACATGACATACTCTAATTCTTTTTGTCATATCCAGTATCTTTACTAGATAGTTTAACTGACTCAACATCTTTTTAATTTGAAAGGGGCCACTAAACCTGGCTTTGAAGGGATTTCCTACCACTGGTGGCAATACTAATACGTCATCCCCACAGGAAATCGTTAAAGTTTCAGAGTTTATATCTGCCACCTGCTTCATTCTATACTGTGCCCTCTTCAGGTGCTTTTTAGCTAACTAACCTACTCCATCTAAACTCTCCCTCACCTCAGACACATAATCCAGGTGTGAGATTTCCGACTTCGGTCCTGTCAGTTTATATTTAATTAATTTCAAAGGACCTCTCACTTCATGTACCAATATTAACTCAAAGGAAGTAAAGCGAGTAGATTTATTTGGGGCATCGCTTATGGCAAACAATATGATGAAACGCCTTTATTCCAATCATTCGTGTAATTCTGACCATACGCTGTTAATATTGTCTTCAGTGTCTAATGCCAACGTTCCAAGGTTCCTTGTAATTTGGTATGGGACGCACTTGATTTAAACTGCTGTATGCTGAAGCTATCCATGACTACCTTAAACAGTTGAGTGGTAAAATGAGACCCTTGGTCTGACTGAATCACACTGCGTAGCCCACAGTGAGTAAAGAAAGCTACCAACACCTACACCTCCCTTTTTGCCTTAACACTCCATCATGGAATTATCCTTGGAAATCTGGTAGACACATCCAATATGGTCAGCAGATATTGGTTTCCACTTTTATTTTAGAAAGGGGAGCTCCACAATTAATCATAACTCACGTGAAGGGTTCTTCGAATACAGGAATCGCCAACAAAGGTTGGTTTTAATAGTGCCTGTGGCGTACCTAACATTTGACATGCACAACAAAAATTAACCACGTCCGTGGTTAATGCTTCTGTACCTTAGCCTGAGTCTGTACACCTCGGTGACCGCCTGCAATTAGTTTATGTGCTACCCGTAACACAATCTGGTGCACCTCAGTCCATTTACCTTCTGCACTAATCTGTAGTGGTCTCCATTTAAATTTTAGGATTTTATCTTAAATACCGTTCGACAATATATTCTAATTCCTTTTGTGTGTGTGTGTGCGTGTATGGGTGTCTGTGTGTGTACAATATATACAAATTTCCTGCATCGTTACATCAAACAGGGTGTGAGTTCACTGAACGTCAACCCCTTTGTTTTTTTCTTTCGTTTTTCATTCCTACTGTAACTTATCACAGTGGGATCTTGTTACTACACAGTCTGGAAAAATCCCTGGGTATTTTTATTTTAATTCCCCAGTTCCCTAGTCTTCCTTTGACTTCTCCACCACAAGGGCTACCTCTCCCACCTTGGATCCTGCTAAATCATTCCCAACAACAAACTGTATTCCTGGAACGGATACCCTGTCACTCACTCACCCTGTTACTTCCCCAATCTAGATTTGGCACTCCAACCTGATGTTACACAAGGGAATGCTTAGTTTCTGCCCCCATTCCACGAGTTATCATTCTTTTGAGTAACATGTCAGAAAGAGTGAAAATACTTCCATCTCTTACTATTAGAGGTCGAGGGAAAGTGAGGACTGCAGATGCTGGAGATCTGAGTTGGAAAGTGTGGGGCTGGGAAAGCACAGCAGTTTGGCAGCATCCAAGGGGCAGGCGAGTTGACGTTTCAAGCATAAATCCTTCATCAGGAAAGTGGGGTTAAATGAGGGGGACGTGGGTTGAAAATTAAATAGGAGAGTGGAGGTGGAGCTGGATGGAAGCGAGCTTGGAAGGCGATAGGTAGATGCAGGTGGGCGGTGATGGTGATAGGTCAGAGAGGAGGGTGAAGTGGATAGGTGGTAGGACAGCTGGAACCCTCAAACTATACAGCATCAACATCAACTTCACCAATTTCCACATCTCTCCTCCTCAACCTCATCACAGATCCAACCATTCAAATTAGCACTGCCCTCTTGAACTGTCTTAATTTCCATCTTCCTTCCCACCTACCCAATCCACCCTCCCCTCCGATATATCACTATCACTCCCACCTATATCTTCTTATCGCCTTCCCAGTGACACTCTCACCAGCCCAGCTCCTACCCTCCTATTTATCTTTCAGCCCCCTTGTCCCCCCGCCACATTCCTGACGATAGGTTTATGCCTGATATGTCCATTGTCCTGCTGTTTGGATGCTGCCTGATCTGTTGTGCTTTTCTGGCGCCTCACTTCTCAACTATTAGAGACTGAGCAGATCCCGTAACTCACAAATTTATAAATTCTTGTCCTCCTTCCCCCACCCCGTTTTTCTCGTTGTAAAGTTTATCCACAGAGGCGAATTCTTTATGGAGAACAGACACTGATTCCATACCTAACCACAATCTCGGCTGTGCATTCCCCTGCAGCTCCTCAGCTCCACTTGGAGTCTCCTTTTACAGCTTCACAAATGCCACTGGCTTAACTTCTTTTACGTCATCTTTTCCCAAAGTGTGCTCCTTCAATGCCCTGCACGGTGTGTCCCAGATTACTGAAGTGAAAACACCTTCTTAAACCATCGGCACTGTAATGTTATGTGTTCCACTCCCTTATAGTGAGAACACGTGAGGCCTTTCACCTCCTTTCAACCCCCTTGGGCTTTTTTTTTCACCTGTGGTAAACTACTGTCAATGTGCTCTACTGTTCACTTTGTAGTGTAGGATCTCACCTTCTCCCAATTTCTATCGCTCACAGGATGAAAATCTTCCCAGAAGCTAAATTTCATCTCATGCACCAATGCATATTTATCTTCCATTTCTGCCGTGCTTCTCATTTCTTGAACTTTCTGTTCATTCATATAAGTTCTTACCATCTCTGGAAGTGAGTCTTTAAACTCCTCCAGCAGAATAATCTCCCTTCGGGCCTCACAGATCTTGTCCATTTTTAAGGCCTGCACCCATTTCTCAAAGTATCTGTGGTTACTTCTTTCAAACTCAACATCAGTCTGATCTGGTTCCGTCTCTATATTTCTGAACAGCTGTCCATATGCTTCTAGTACCAATCCATAAGCACTCTAAATAGCCTGTTTGATTTCTGCATAGTCTCTTGCTCCCTCATGTAACAGCACTGCACATATCTTTCAAGCTATGCCCAACAGCTTAGTCTGAACTCGCAGTGAACAAGTTCACTGGACACGCCATCTGCCAAGCCAATTTTGCAAATATAATAAAAAAGATTTTGACATTTTCCTCACCGAAATATGGCAATATATTAACATAGTTGTATACATCCCTACGTTCTCCCTTCATCCTGCTAATTTAACTTTTTTACCTAATTCCAAACTTCTGAATTTCAAACTCTCCCTCTCTTTTCCTCTCTTTCTCTTTCCGTCTTTCTTTATCTGCTAACTTCTGTTGCAATTTAAGTTTTTATAACTCGCCTGCAGTTGCCTCTTCCTCTGATACACCAAAGTGCTTGACCATCTCCATTATAATTCCAGCTTTCCTTTTGTTCCTGGTGAAGCTCATTTCTAATCTACTTGTTAATTCTGAAAATCTGCCCTTCTTTTGTCTTTCTACGCCTCCTTGGCAAATTTGGGAATCATCTTCAAACCCCAGAACCTCTTTAGTAATGATAAACGCCATTTCTTTTCATTTAACTAGAAGGGATTATGCCCGAAACGTCGATTCTCCTGTTCCCTGGATGCTGCCTGACCTGCTGCGCTTTTCCAGCAACACATTTCCAACAAGGAAACAAAACTAAATGCATTTATCACCTTTTTTATTTGAAGGCCTAGGTCACTAACTGCCAAGTGATGGAATTTGTTGGGTCCTTTTGTACCCCAAATCTGTTCAAATCCCAGACAACGAGCCGTCAAACGTTATGATGTCAATGTCGAACCCCTCTGTTAATTAAAACCACACACCAAGAAAAGCTCACCTCGCCTCGTACTCTGATAAAACATGAGTGACAAAGTAGTCCCAAATTCCACTATTAAAAGAAAAATAACAATTTATAAGTATGTAGGTTAACTCGATGAGCTGGAAGGTTTGTTTTCAGATGTTTCGTCACCATGACTAGGTAACATCAACAGTAAGAGTCTCCAGTGATACACTGGTGGTAGGTTCCACCTCTCCATTTATAGGTTTTGGTTTCTTAAGTTGGGTGATGTCAATTCCAGTTCTTTTTTTCAAGGGAAGGTAGATAGGATCTAAAATGATGTGTTTAGTAATGTACTTCTGGCTAGCAGGCCATGCCTCGCAGAACTTTCGTGTGTGTCTTTGTTTTGCGTGTCCGAGGATGTGTGTATAGTCCCAGTCAAAGTGGTGTCCTTCTTTGTCTGTATGTACGGAAACTAGTGATAGTGGGTCATGTCTTTTGGCGAGAAAGTGAGGTCTGCAGATGCTCGAGATCAGCGATGGAAATGTGTTGCTGGAAAAGCGCAGCAGGTCAGGCAGCATCTAGGGAACAGGAGAATCGACGTTTCGGGCATTAGCCCTTCTTCAGGGCTTCCTGAAGAAGGGCTAATGCCCGAAACGTCGATTCTCCTGTTCCCTAGATGCTGCCTGACCTGCTGCGCTTTTCCAGCAACACATTTCCATGTCTTTTGGTGGCCAGTTGGTGTTCATGTATCCAGGTAACGCGACAACAGGACAGATTGAAATGGAGGAAAAATGGTTTTATGCACACTGTTTAATCAGTGTGTGTTCAGACAAGGAAGATTGTTCATATGTGTACAACACATTCTGAATGAACAACGGAGACACAGTTAACGAAAAATGGTGTACATGATGTATAACATTTATAAAGCATTAACACATTATGTGGTCCTCATCTGAAGTGATATGTTCCCCTTCTCTCAACGTTCCCCATTATCTGGGATTCCCTACTCTTGTCTCTCATTCTTTTCAGAATGTGTGTTATAAATCTTGGTTCTGGTGTCCCAACTTATTTCAGTTAATCCCCTTTCTACCAGGAATTAAATATATTGGCCTGCTGGGTTCTTTCCAAAGCTAGCGTCTGTCACATTACTGGAGAGACAAATTCTGGCATCAGACTCAGCATTTGAACATATTACTCTGTTGTACATGTAGTGTACAAATGACCACAGCACACAGGAATTGCCAAAACATTGAGGGATGTACATTTACTTCTGTCGACAATCTAGTTTTCTCCTTTTTCTTATCTCCACATCTATATTCTGTCTCTCGTTCTCTCTTTTTATCTAGTTAAGAAATCCCCCAATTCTACTTCGTGTCCCATCTCTCAAACCCCTTTTTTCGTTTTATGTATATCAGCATCAGTAAAGCCAGCACCAGAGGCGCCCGTGGAGATGACCATCGCTCTTGGGGAGAGACTCAGTCAGAAAGACTGCACTTTAATTAGGGAATGGTCACCTACCTGAATGGAAATGAAGTGTAGGAATAAGGAAAACAGGCAGAGGAAGGGAGCTAACTTTACTTTTGTTCTTCTCTCACGGGATGTGTGCAGCCCTGGCCAGGCCAGCATGTTATATGGATCTTGAACTGAGTGACTGGTTCAGCTGTTCCACAGGACCATAAAGAGTAAAACACATTGCTGTGAGTTTACGCAGACCTGACTGGGGAAGGATAACCCATTGATTTCATTGAAGGACATGATGCAGGCAGGTGGGCGTTTTCTCACAAATGATGGTGGTTTCAGATCAATTACATCAATTTCCTTCATGAGATATCAACAGACTATTATTCTGTGCCTCTAGATTATGTGCAATGTCTTAAGCAGCATGCAGTGCCTGTCTGACGGATTCTGTGCAGTGAACAAGTTCAACATACTCAAGCGCAATTATTCTGTCATTAATATGTATTTAGAAATGACTTGATAACATGTGTCCAGATTTAACAAAGGGGCAATTGATGGTTTATTCAGAAGATGCACTGAGGTGGAGGAGGAGACGGGGATATCATGATGGTGGTATTGGACAGGATTCGTGAATGGGGATGATATAGAAATGTAGATCTGTGCAACGGCTTGAAGGATTATGGAGATTGAGAACAGTCTGGTTCCTCCTCGCATATTGGTGAGTAATTTGTCATGAGTAATTTTCTCGTTATAATTTGTGTGTAATGGAATATTTCATTAGAATTGAAAATGTTGACGTCCACCTTAAATTTTAAATAATATCGGCAGCAATTCAGTTTAACCTGGCTTAATGAACAGATAGAATGACTTACCAGGAACACTAACTATAGCGAGGATGGGATAGTAACCAGCTTCAATACCCAGCAGAAAATTAAAAATCCACCAAGCTCATGATATCCCAGGCTGGGAAATCCAGTAAAGACCATAGGACAAACTCCTGTCCATTGTTGGAACATTCCACTCTAATGTTCTCAGATTCTGATCTCTCCTCCACCTCTCTCTGTTCGTGCTGTCGGTGAGCTCCTGCTCATACTATGGGATAATTCGTTGAACCGAATCCTTAATTAAGAGAAGAGGCAAATCCTCCCATGACCCAATTAGGATCCACGGAGACTGACATCAATAACATTCGCTGAACTAATGTTAACCTGTTTCAATTCAATCTTATTAAAATTCAAAATAACGATTAATATTTACACATTCTGATAGGTATATGTGAGGGTGACTGAATGAACGAATGTTGGGGTTTGTAGGCCAATACAATTCAATCTGTCTTGGATATGGGAGTAATACTGGAGATTTATCGGAACATGAATATGCTTTCCTGTTTATAAATGGAAGCATACATCCTGTAACTGCTGCTCTGGCATTAAAATACCAATAAAACATGAAGAGAACTTCTATCATCGATGGCCTTGAAGAAACTGTCCCTTAGACTATGTGTGTTTACAACAGACAGCGACATTATGTTAACAGAGAATTGTACCTAAGAGACAATGGGGACAGCAGATGCTGGAGAATTCAGTGTAGGTAAAGTGTGGTGGTCGAAAAGACACGGTTGTTCAGCCAACAACCGAGGAGCAAGAGAGTCAACTTTTCAGTCAGGACCCTCCTTCATGACTGAGGAGGGGGAAGAGGGCAGAGAGCAAATGGGTGGTGGAGTGAGGCGATACGTGGACGAAGGTGAGAGGTGATAGTGATAGGTCGATGGGGAGTGTGGAGCGGTCGGTGGGAAGGAACATGGGCAGGTACGTCCCCTCGAGAGGGCGGACCTGAGTCGGAGAGTTGGTTTTGGGAGGGTGGGTCGGTGAGGGTGGTTTGGAAACTGTTCAATTCAATGTTCATGCCTTTTGTTTGTAGGCTCCCGAGGCAGAAGATGAAGTGTTCATGGTAACAACCTGGTAAATCTCTTCCGAACCTCTCCGGCTTAATAATATCCCTCCTATAACATAACGACTATAATTGCACACAGTACAGCAGAAGAGGCTTCATCAATGTTGTGCACAACCTCAGCATGACTTCTCAACTTCTAATCTCAAAGGTCTGAGCAATGAAGTAAACTTAAACACTCTGCAGCATAAACTTCAAAGAATTACACCTGCGCCCCGGGTGCCTCTTTTCTACATAACTACCAACGCCCAGTATTAGTTGTACAAGCCCTCCCCTTGTTTGATTTTTTCAAAATGCAACACCTCGCATGTATCCAAGTTAAACTCCAACTGCCACACGTTAGCCCGGTGAGTGATATTACTACCCCCTCTACATTCTCCCCTCGGACTAAAACGACACTCCCCTCTCCAGTAGGCCCACAAACAACAGTCTTGACTTTCCCAAAGATCCAGAGCTTGGTTTGCCTTGCGCAGGCAGAGGGAGGAGTGGGTAAGGAGTAGCTGGATAGTGAACAGTTCTCTTGCATGACTTCATAATTTTCGGAAGAGGAAAGCCACATGTTGGAGATTTGAAAGAGTAACCGGTGTTTTGGGCCCAGAATTGTGCTCTTTCCTCGTCTCTGGTGTTCAGTATTGATATCTATTTGAGAACCTTCATAGTGCAGAGTGTGTTTGCAGGATTGCTTTCCCTGATATAGCAGACGATTGATAACAGCCATTTAAACCGTTAATCATAGCCAAGCAATTAAAGATGTTCATAGTTTATCTCAATGGCACAGCGACTGCACTCAACGTCCTATAGTTGAGGCTAATAACGTACTTTTTTCAATCAGAAATGTCCCCTATATAATTTGTTAATGTTAAGCAGAATTTAATATATCCATATACTTAGAATAAGACCCAAAATCTGGGCATGGGTAGACCTTGTGTAGTGGGTCGTGCCCATGTTTCTGAGTCGGAACTCTGAATTCAATTCCAGTCCATGAACGTGTGGGAGTGCCCCTATCTCTGGAGAATGTGGTGTGTATTCATGTCCTGTGGAGGTGTATCACAGCATATTACAACACGCTGAAGAACAAACACATAGAAGCATCATGATGCAGCTTTAGGGGCTAATGCTGAATGATGGTAGTGTCCCTATCACTGCGCTGAAAATTCTAATTTCAAATCCCACAGAGCTATTTCATAATATGTCTGAACAAGTTGATTAAACTTTTTTTTAAACGTACCTTGATGGAGAAGGAAGAGGTACGACTACTGAATTTGAGACTATAGACCCAGGGTGACTGAAAGCGCAGCCAACTGTCTTGATTGGAGTTACATTTACACTTTCTAGAGGTTTCTAAAATTATTAAGGGCATGGATAGGGTGAGTGGTCAAGGTTCCTCCCCCCCGCCCCCCCCCTTCCCCCCCCCCCCCCCCCCCCCCCCCAGGGTAGGAGAGTCTAAAACTAGACGGTATAGGTTTCAGGTGGGAAGAGAAATATTTGAAAGACAATGAAGAGCAACTTTTTTTTTTCCTGCAGAAGATGGTGCTTCTATGGAATAAGCTGCCAGAGAAACTGGTGGAGGCTGGAATAATTGTAGCATTTAAAAGTCAACTGGGTGGCTTTATGATTAGTGGGATATGGGCCAAATGCTGGCAAATGTGTGTGGATTAATTTAGAATATTTGGATGGCCTGAACGAGTTGAAGGGTCTGTTTCCCTGTTGTACATCTCTATGAATCATTGATTTAATTAATGAAGGTCTCTTTGTAATCTTCACTTGTTCACCATTATACAAACATTGTCCACTGTTCACCCAAACTTGATGTCATCCGCAAATTTGCGAAATTTGCCTTCTATAATTCTCATTTACATCATTTATATAAATGACAAACAAAAGTGGACCCAACAATTTTGCCTCTGGATCATTGCTGCACACAGACGTCCAGTTCAAACTCAACCATCCACCACCACCCTGTCTCCTGCCATTAAACAGATATACACAGAAACACACACGCAATCACACTCGCATACAGAGACACGGACGCAACCATATATTTAAGACAAAGGTTAGATTAAAACAACGATTGAGAATTACAGTGAGAAGGCGGTGAAATTGTGTTGAGAAACACACCAGACAGGATCAAACAGCAAAGTAGACCTAATGGGCCAAATGGCCTAATTCCAATTTCCTCTGCTCTGCGTCTTAAGGTGTCAGGATTATTTTACAAGTGTGCAGTAGAAGCTCAGTTTGATAAATACTTGACTGAACAGTCAATTGGACTATGGGATACGTTTGAGGGGCTGAATGGTATATGTTTGTTCCTATTTGCTGTGCCCTTGTTTCTGAAAAGAGGAGTGGACTTGCTGTGATGTTAACACACTTTAAAACGAAAGGAGTCTCCATTTTCCATTTGAGATAACGTTGCTCCGTTCTCCTTTGGATTGTGCGATCTGTGGCATTCTCATCCTCCGGGAACAGTGAAGTCTGGGTCATTGAGGCAACTCAAGGCTGTCCTTGACTGACCTTTGATTGACAGGGGAGTCATTGTTCATTGGGAACTGAGAGGAAAGCTACAATCAGGGCAGCCATGATGTTTTTAAACTGAGCAGGAAGTTGGAGGGGACGAATGGCCAACTGCTGCTCCTACCTCACCCGTTGTTCTATCAATTAACTCCCGAGGCTGTCACAGATGGAGAGAAAGATCCCATTCAGCTAGTTAGCATCATGACAATATAGCAGGGGTAGGTCATAATGCACCTCCACGGGGTTAGACAGGAATAGCATGAAGTATTGATGTTATTTCAGTAACTGACACAGCACAGGAGGACGTCATATAACCATCCCAGGCTGTTACGCAGGAGCATGGGCGCCTGGGGCGGCGTCAGGAAATACAGAGTAGAGATCATTATTCATTTTGTGTTTGGAAAGTTGTAACTAGTGGAATTCTTCAGGGATCTGTGTGAGATCATCAACAACTTACGATCCATACCAATGAATTGGATGAAGGGGATGGAGCTCAGTGTGCTCATACTTCAGGATAGTCAATCAATAAGATGTCAAGTGGAGATAGAGCGTCTGCAATGGAATACAGACAGGGAGAGGGCAAAGCATCAGCAATGAGATACAGACCGGAGGAGGGCAGAGCGTCTGCAATGGGATACAGACAGGGGAGGGCAGATAAACTGCAATGGGACGCAGATGGGGGTAGGGCAGAGCATCTGCAATGGGATTCAGACAGGGGAGGGCAGTGCATCTGCAATGGGATACAGACAGGGGGAGTGCAGAGCGTCTGCAATGGGATACAGACAGGGGAGACGGAGCATCTGCAATGGGATACAGACAGGGGGAGGGCAGAGCGTCTGCAATGGGATACAGACATGGGAGGGCAGAGCATCTGCAATGGGATACTGACAGGGGAGGGCAGATTGTCTGCAATGGGATGAAGGCGGGGGAGGGCAGAGTGTCTGCAATGGGGTATAGACAGGGAGAGGGTAGACTGTTTGCAATGGGATGCAGACGGGGAGGGCAGAGCATCTGCAATGGGATACAGACAGGGGAGGGCAGAGCACCTGCAATGGGATACAGACAGGGGAGGGCAGAGCGTCTGCAGTTGGATACGGACAGAGGGAGGGCAGGGCGACTGCAATTGGATACAGACAGGGACAGGGTAGGGCGTCTGCAGTGGAATACAGACGGGGAGGCAGAGCGCCTGCAATGAGATGCAGACAGGAGAGGGCAGAACATCTGCAATGGGATACAGACGGGGGTGGCAGAGCATCAAGCAATGGCATACAGACAGAGGTCACTTTTGAGCAAACCTTCAGCAGAAAAAAATATTACAATATATATGTGATGGGAATTTTCTGTTTTGGGGAAAAGACAAAACAGCAGAAAATTATTTAAATGCAAGGAGAATGTAGAACTCAATGGTCCTGAGGGATTTGTGTGTCTTAGTACATGAATCAGATCAAATTACACTGAAGATGCAGCTAGTGATTTGGAAGGTAAATGGAATTATTCTGTTTCCTGCAAGGGGTGTTGTGTTTGATCTTAGCGTTTTTTTTTTGCATCAGTACAGGGCATTGCTGAGATCACATCTGTTGTATCATGTGTAGTCATAATTGTCTTAACTTATAAAAACAAAGTTACTTTTGAAACGTTTCAAATATTTTTCTCTTTACTCATTCTTGGGATGAAGCCATTACATTACAAAGAAGGAACAATCCGGCCTGAGAATGAGAGATGTTTTATTGACCATATAACATCTTGAGAAGTGTGTAGTTGGTGAATACAGGATGGATATTCCTTCTTATGTGGGAGAATGAAATTGGGGAAATAATTTAAGAATAAGCCAGGTTCAAAGGAAAGGTCATTGGACCGAAACATTAAACTCTGATTTCTCTTCATATCTGATGCCAGTCAGGCTGACCTTTTCCAGCAATTTCTGTATTTGTTTAAGAATAAAACATATTCTTCTTAACACAGATATTGTGAAGTCATCAAACGCTTATGTTTACATTATGCAGGCACATATTAACACATCATCAAAACAAGTATGCCATTTATTGTTAATGAATTGATTCTGCTTACGATAAAAGCAATAATGCACTGACCTGGAGTAGAGAATGTGATGGAGTCATATTATTCAGACAATATTCAAGGAGAGCACACATGGTCCGGTTTGGGGTCTGATAACGTTACTGATTTAACTTGGAGATGGGAAAATATACCCTATCTGTGAAGGAACAGTCTATTGCTCCCTTTCTGTTTCCCTACCGCTCATCACAGCAATGCCTGGGAGTGAAAAAATAAACAGTCGCCTTTCCCACTCATGGATGATTCCTGATGAGGATTCATTGGAATTTGTCCACTGCCTGAAGCAAATCAATTCAGCCAAATCCAACTGTTTCAGGAAGAAATCCCATTGTCAGAAGGTTATGTGAGATGCATAACTTCAGAAGTAATTATTCAGACTCGATAGTGAGGAGAACAGAGAAGAGATCCTGTGGTTGCAAATGGGAAACCAAGATGATGCATAGCCAACTACGTGTCAGGGTCCAGGATGTCTCAGAGCGGCTGCAGAACGTTCTCACCGGGGTGGGGGAGCGGTACAAATACACAGGTAGAAATAGTGATGAGGTCCTGCAGAGTGACTATAGAGAGCTAGGAAAAAGGGGAAAAGACAATACCACGACAGTGGTAATATCCAGTTTACGTCCAGTGCTCTGTGCTAAAGTGGGTAAGAACAGGACGACATGGCAGATGAATGCGTGGCTAAATAATTGGTTCAGGAGGTAGGGATTCAGAGTTTTAGATCATTCGGATCTTTTGTGGGGCAGAGGTGACCTGTTCAAGAAGGAAAAGTTGTACCTGAATTGGAAGGGGACTAATATCCTGGCAGGCAGGTTTGCTAGTGCTACAAGGGAGTGTTTCAACTAGATTGGCTGGCGTGGGGGACATCGTGGGATCCTCAACAGCAGGGTTGCAAGTGCAAGGCTGGAAGGAGATACCGTAATTACAAACAGTAAAGTGCAGAGATAGGTTAGGCAGGAACCTGACAGGGAGCAACGACTGCCTGTTGGATTGAATTGCACCTATTTCAATGTCAGATGGCTGACAGGTAAGTCCAATGATCTCAGTGCGTGAATAGGTATGTGGGACTGGGATGTTATAGTCAATACAGACACATGGCTAAGGGAGGGACAGGACTGGCAGCTTAATGTACCAGGGTACAGGTGCTTTATGTGAGACAGAGATGGTGGAAGGATGGGACGGGGAGTTTCATTTTTGATTAAGGCGAGAATCATAGCAGTAATCAGAAATAAAATAACTGAAGGAATATCCAGTGAGGATTTGTAGAGGAGCGTAGAAATAAGAAGGGAATGGTGATTTTTTTTTTTTTTGGATTGTTCCATCGGCCCTCAAATAGTAAACGAGGAATTAGCCGAGCAAAAATATGTAGAGCGATTGGGGAGACTTGCAGGGCCAATGTGATTGCCATAGTAGGAGATTTTAATGTTCGTAACATAGACTGGGAAGGACATAGAGTTAAGGACTGAGATGGGGTGCATCTGTTAAGTGTGTCCAAGAAAGTTTCCACAAGCAGTGTGTAGAGGGTGCAACTCGGGAAGGGGTTAACCTTGACCTATTCGAAGAACTAGGGCAGGACAGGTGATTGGGGTAACAGTGGGGGAGCACTCTGGGACCAGTGACTATAGTTGTATTAGTTTTTAAATAGTTATGGAGAAGGACAGAACTGGTCCATATGTTCAAGTTCTAAGTTGGGGCAAGGCAAATTTTGATGGAATTAGACAGGAGCTGGTAGGGGTTGGTTGGAGGAGTTTGTTTGCAGGCTAAGGGACCTCCTGCAAGTGGGAGGCCTTGAAAAGTGAAATGTCTAGAGTTCAAGGTCTATATGCTCCTTTGAGGTAAAAGGCAAGTTTAGCAGGAATAGTGAACACTGGATGTCAGGAGGTATTGAGGCTTTGACCAGAAAAAAGACGGCGTGGCTCAGGTCCATGCAGGTGGGATCGAGGAAATCCCTGGAGGTATATAGGGGGATACAGGTGTTTACTGAAGAAGGAAAACAGGAGGGCGAAAAGGGGGCACAAGATAACCTTGGCTGAGAAGATTTGCCTGAATCCAAAGAGGTTCTTTAAGTATATTAAAGACAAAAAGAATAACTAAATGCGAATATGACCCCTCAAGGTCCAAACTAGACATGCATGTCTAGAACCGTAGAAGATTTGTGAGATTCTCAATGAATATTGCTACCCTGTCTTTACAGTGAAGAAATACATGAAGACTTGGGAGCTGAACAAAGGATCACGGTGATATCTTGGGTTAGTCAATATCACAGGAGAGGTCTTGTTGGATGCATTAGAATGTATGAAGGTGGATAAATCTCCTGGTCCTAAACAGATGTTTCCAAGAACACGTTTAGAGACAACAGAAGAAATTACAGGAACCTGGTTGTTATTTTTGCATCATCGTTAGCCGCTGCTTAGGGTCCAGAATAGTGGAGGGTAGCAAATGTTGTGACATTATTCAAGAAGGGAAGCAAAGAAAAATCTGGGAACTATAGACCAAAAAGCCTAACATCTATGGTAGGTAGGTTACTTGAGAAGACTCTGAGGGAGAAGATGCACGTGTATTTGGAAAGATAGCATTTGATTAGAAATGTGTTTTTTTTCAGATTCTCGACAGTTTGCAAACAGGCCACTTGGCCCAACAAGGTCATACTGACCCTCCGAACAGCAACCCATCTAGTCCCATTCTCCTACCCTATATTTACCCCGACTAATGCACATAACACTATGTGTAACTTAGCATGGCCAATTCACCTAACCTGTATATCTTTGGATTGTGGGAGGAAAATGCAGCACCCGGAGGAAACCCACACAAACAAAGGTAGATTGTGCAAATACCACACAGAGAGTCACTCGAGGCTGTAACCAAACCTGGATCCGTGGCACTATGAGGCAGTAGTGCTAACCACTGAGCCACCATGCCACCCTTGCTTTTTTAGTACAGTTCAATGACACAGGTACAAAATCTATTCTGCCCTTCACCCATGATTTATGTTCCAAGATCACATACCATGGATAATTTATTCTCCATTGAAAGTGTCATCTTATTATTATTTATTATTGTTTGTTATTAGTAATTTTAATAATAATTATTAATAGTTGTTTTTATACCAGAAACATTGCATTGTTTTGTGAGTGGGAGATTATGCCTCACAAATTTCTTTGAGTTCTTTGATGAAGTGACCAGAAATATTGATGAGGGCAGGGCGGTAGACGTGGTCTGTATGGTTTTCAGTAGGCCTTTAACAAGGTTACCCTTGGTCGGCTGGTCTGGAAGGTTAGAATCGCATGGACTCCAGAGGGAACTGGCAAACTGGGCTTGATCGTAGTAAGCAGAGGGTAATAGTGCAAGGAGGCTCTCGGACTGGAGGCCTGTGACACATGAAGTGCCTCAGGGGTCAGTGTTGGGCACATTGTTGTTTATTATCAATAACAATGATATTCTTGAGAATGTACAACGCATGATTAATAAATTTGTAGGCAGTGTCGTGAACAGTGAGGAAGTTTATAAGAAATTGCAGTAGGAACTTGATCAACTGGAGAGGTGGGCCGAGGAATATTTTTGCAAAGTTAGATCAATTTAGATGTTTCATGGTGAATGGTAAGGCCTTAAACAGTGTAGTTGAACAGAGGGACCATGGAGTTCATTTCCCCCGTTATCTGAAAGTTATGACAGAGGTAGACATGGCAGTGAGGAAGGCTTTTGGCACACTGGCATGCATCGGTCATGACATGGAGGAGAGAAGTTGGGAAGTTATGTTGCATTTCTACAGGATGTTGGTGAAGCTGCACTCGTAGTGTTGTGTCCAGTTTTGGTCACATTGCGATCAGAAGGATGTTTTTAAACTGGAATGTGTGCAGACGGAATTTACAAAGATGTTGTCAGGACACAACAGTGAGACATATAGGGAGAAGTTGGACAAGCAAGAACATTTCTTTAGAGCGTAGGAGACTGAGGGGGATCTTATAGAAGTGTACAAGATTATGAGAGGCATGGATAGGGTGAATGGATTCAGCCTTTTTCCCCGGTGTTGGGGAATCGAGAAGGAGAGGGCATCAGTTTAAGGTGAGATGAGAAACAATAAAAGGCAAACTGATGGAAACTGTTTTACCCAGAGAGTGGTACGCAAAGGGAAAGAGCTGCCAGCGGAAGTGGTTGAAGCATTTATATTAACAATATTTAAACGGTATTTGGACAGGTACATGGACAGGAAAGGACGAGAAGGCTATGGGCGAAGTGCTGGGAAATGGGGTTAGTGTGGATGGACCTTTGGGTCAACATGGATCAGTTTGGGCCAAAAGGCCTCTCTCCATGCTGTAGGACTTGAGTGCTCTATAAATAGAACAGCATTCCGTTCAAACTCTCACTTTTCTTTTGGTCATGAGTTCGAATAATATTTGGGCAAAGTTCTTTCAAGTTGCAGTTATTTTGTTTTTCAATTTTTAATCAAACATACGTGTGTGTGTGTGTGTGTGTGCGTCTGCGTGTGTGTGTGTGTGTGTGTGTGTTAGTGTCTGTGTGTGTGTATATATGCTGTGTGTGTGACATATTTGCAATGCCCAATCGTCATTCTTTACATCATAGTTTGAGTAATTTTGTTTTGGTCACAAACGTGTTTTAGCAGATTAAAGAAATCTGCCTGACTTGTTCCTAACACTGACCCTGACACACTCTGAGAACTATGGCATTGGCCATATCACCAAGCTAGTTATATTTTCTTTTTGTGGCCAGTGGACGATTAGGACTAGAAAAGGGAACATTGATCCAAAAACATAGTTAATTATCGACTCAGTGAGCCGAACAAGTGTCGAGGAGTTTGTTGGAGGGAATTCTGAGGGATAGGATTTACATGCATTTAGAAAGACGAGAACTGATTTGGGATAGTCAACATGGCTTTGTACGATGGAAAGCATGGCTCATTAATGTGATTGAGTATTCTGAAGAGGTGACAAAGAGAATTGAAGGCACTGTGGTACACATTGCTTACACAGACTTCAGCAAGGTGTTTAATAATATTTCCCCATCGGAGACAGATTACGAAGGTTAGGTCAAGTGGTTTCCAGGAAAATCTAACCAATTGGATACAAAATTGGATTGAAGGTGATGGGTTGTTTTCCAGACTGGAGGCCTATGGGCAGATGTGTGCTGAAAGAATCAGTGCTGAGCTCACAGCTTTTCATCATGTATATAAACGACGTGGATCTGAATATCGGAAGCACGGTAAGTAAGTTTACAGATAACATCAAAGAAGTGGTGCAGAAGACAGTGAGGAAGATTAGCTCAGAGTACAACAGCACCACTGACCGTCAATCGGCCAAGAACTGGCAGATAGAGTTTAATTTTAATATTTGTGATGTTTTGCATTTTGGTAAGTTAAAGCAGGGTAGTTCCTGGGGAATATTGCTGAACAAAGAGACCCCGGGTGCATGTTCATAGTTCCTTGAAAGTGGAGTTACAGGTAGACAGGGTAGTGAAGAACGCGTTTGGCATGCTTGCCTTAATTGGTCATAACTTTGAGTAAAGGAGTTGGGGTGGCATATTGCACTTGTACGGGATGCTGGTGAGGCCACTTTAAATACTGCTCTGCAGCCATCTCCAGCCTCTACGAGCACTTCCATAGAACACAGAACAAAGTACAGTACAGCACAGTACAGGCCATTCGGCACTCGATGTTGTGCCCCCCGTTTATCCTACTCTAAGATCAGTCTCACCGACATGGTTCCTATCACTTTCTTCCATATGCCTATCCAAGATTCTCTTAAGTTTCCATCACGTATTTGAATCTATTTCCACTGCTGGCAGTGCATTCCACACACCGACCTCTCTCTGTCTAAAGAACTTACCACTGATATCTCCCTAAACCTTCATCCAATTACCTTATAATTATGATCCCTTGTGATAGATATTTCTGCCCTGGGAATTAAGTCTCTGGCTATTCACTCTATCGATGACTCTCAACATCTCATACACCTCTATCAAATTACCTCTCATCTTTCTTTGCTCCATTGAGACAAACCCTCGCTCCCTCAAGGTTACTTCATAAGACCTGCCCTCCAGTCCAGGCAGCATCCTGGTAAATTTCCTCTGCACCCTTTCTAAAGCTTCCACATCCTTCCTATAATGGGTGACCAGAACTGAACACAATATTCCAAGTGTGGTCTAACCAGTGCTCTATAGAGCTGCAACATAACCTCATGGCTCTTAAACTCAATCCCCTGCTAATGAAAGCCAACACAACATATTCCTTCTTAACAACCCCATAAACTTGGGTAGCCAATTTGAGGGATGTGTGAACACGGACTCCAAGATCCTTCTGTTCCTCCACACTGCCAAGAATCCTGCCTTTAACCAAGTATTCTGCATTCACGTTCGAGCTTGCAAAGGGAATCCCTTCACATTTTTTCCAGTTTGAACTCCATCTGCCACTTCTCAGCCCAGCTCTTCATCCTGTCCATGTCCCGTTGCAACCTACAACATCCAGTTCATTTATAAAATAACAAATAGTAGGGGTTCCAGAACCGATCTCCACTGGTCCCTTTCAGGGATCTCTCTCCCCTAACTCTCTGTGTAAGACAAGTCCAAACAATCACTACCCTCTTTTTGAAGAAACCATTCTCTGCTTCTACACCATGACCTATTGATATGAACAAAAGAGGGAACACTGAGGTGAGGGAGACTGGCCTAGACATCAGCGCAGTGTTAGACTGAGGATGACATCAAGGAGCCTGAGCAAAATTACACTTAATGAGAATTAATTGTGACCTCTCGAAAGTTTGGAGTCATTCACAACACAAGGGAGATGTTTACCATCAGTCGGCATCAATCATCTCAGCCGTGGGGCATTTCTGCTGGAAAACTTCAGGATAGCTCCCTCAGTCCAGGCATCTCCTGTTTGTCAGCGGGGAATTCCTGCAATGTGGAAGGAGGTCATTCAGCACATTGAGTCCAGACTGACCAGAAAATGGAATATTCACTGAAGTTTACATGATGTTCGAACAAGTTGTCCCTCTTCAGCTCTTGAAGCAACCTGTGTCCATGTGTAACTTGGCCTGGACAACATTCAAGATAGTGCTGTTAACGTCTGGGTTACATTTATGTAACAGCACTGTACATTTCCACAGTAAAAGAAGAAGCACATTCAGCACTGCAATGTGGTTTCACACGAATGTGGGCAAGTCATTCAGCCCAACAAAACTACTGGGCACAAGAGGGATAGCCCATTCAGTTCCTCCTGCCAAGTATACAGGAAAAGAAGGAATCTGCTCACTCCCACATGTCACTTACATGGGATCAGAAAGAGACAATTTCACGCACGGAGTCACTTACGAAGGAACAGGAAGAGGTCATTCAGCTTCTCAAGTCACTAACAGAGGAACAGGAAAGTGTCAGAAATGTTTTAACATTGCAAACAAATAGAGCAGGGGCTGCACAGATAGACTGCTTCAAATTGATCCACATGGCTTAATTACTCATAGTACGTAAGTGTTACTTTAACATGGTTTTCTGGCAGTCGGAATAAAGCCAACCTTTTTTTTAATCAGTCTCCAAGTTATCTTCAATCTCCGAGAAGGCAGACCCATGGTCTCCATGGATGTGAGAAGCTAGTGGGAAATGACTAACTGTTTCAAAATGAAGTTACTGTGGCTGCTGACAGGTTTGTGTGCAAAGTGACATTCAATGCAATGTCACACTTGTGTATTCAAGTGTCCAGAGTTCGTTCAGAGCATGTACCTCTCTATCAATCGACGTGGGGGCATGTCCGCAAATGCATGTAAACTAGCGGGAATCCAACATCCTCTGAAAAGTATGGAATTTTCACCTTATTCAGCTGATTGAGACATAATCAATGTCCGTCCGTAACCATCAAGTTTCAGCTTCTTTTTCTCTCGTAGCGCTACGGAGTAAACATACAGTTCCTGCACTCTCTCCACATGGTACCATCATGCCAGGGTTTAGTCTGATAAAATTCCTTTGCACTGTCTCGGTGACATGGAGATCATTATTTATAAAGCAGGCCAAATCTGTACACAATGCAACAAATACTCTATCATCAAAACACTACCATTAAGAAATATATAACTCTGGTACTTCAATCGCGTTGCATGAAGAGCCACATATCATTTACTTTCTGCCTCGTATGAATTTGTTTATGACTTAAGATCAAGGAGATCCAGGTCATTTTCAACAACACCTTTTCCCAATGTCTCACCATTTAATAAACATAAATGGACATGAAGATATTTGTTGTTCCCATCTGATCATTTTTGTACCTTGTGAACAGCTTTGCCCAAACACTGATCCATCTGATACCCAACAAGCCTTTAGTCCAACCAAAAACACTACCTTTCTCATATCTCCATTACCCAATTTTTAATCCATGTGGTATATATTCCACACCTACCTACCCATGGAGTCTAACATTCCCCACTCAACTGTTTTCAACAATGTCAAGAATGTGCTGAAAATTCAAATACTTCACTCCCATTGATTCTCAATTTCGATGACACAATGGACAATCTCAACAAACCCCAGCAGGTTTATCAAAGATCATTTCTCTTTCCTGAATCTAGGCTGACTCTACCAAATTATATCATTGTTCTCCAAGTGCCCAGTTGACACGTTCCTTATAAAATGTTTCAAAGTTTTTCTGACCGCTGACATCAAGCTATTTAGTTTTCTGTTTTGTCTCTCCATCCTGCTTTAAATGTTTAGGTTGACAATAGCTACTTTCCAGTCTGCAGCATCCTTTATAGAAACTAATCAGCTTTGAAGAATAATAATTTCACTGGCTCTGTTCTCACCTCCTCAATACTCTGGGATGTAGCTCATCAGATGCAGCAACCTATGAAACTTCAATTCAATTAGATTTCCAAAAAATACTCTTCATTAATTCTAATTTTCTGCAGTTCCTCATTTTTACAAGTCACTTTGTATCTTCATATTTCTGAAAGTTATTTCTGTACCTTTCGCTGTGGAGATGGAACCAATGCATTCCTCTTAGCAGGCAGATGGCTTCGGTCAGCTTGTGTAACATCGGAGAACGACACTTCAGGTATGGTGGATATATTACACACGCATGTCTGGAATGTTTCTGAATTGAAACAGTTCACTTCACGGTGAGAGTCTGCACAGTCCTGTCCCTGGTGAGAGACGATAGGTTATACCGAAAGAGAGGATACAGCTCAGTGAGCACTTCATTTTTGAAACAAGATGGTTTCACATTTTACACATGAATGGTTGCAGCTTAGACAAATGTTTCTGGAAATGCCAGAGAGGAAAGTTCAGTTCCTTGCTCTTCCCTGTTTACAGAGCTTCCCTTCTTTGTAGTCTCTGCTCCAATTGCTTATCATGGACCCAGACACTCTGTAAATGTAGTATCCAGAGTAGGGTCACCAGACCCTCTGTCTCCCGGACTGAATTCAGCACCTGACAAAACAAACCTGAGAACACCATTCACAGAAACTCCACTGAATTTCTAATGACAGCAGCAAGTCAAATCCCCACACGCATGCTGCACCCATTCAGTGTTGAAAATTTCTTCATCTCGGCAGTTTCTGTTCCTGGCTGAGAAAACCGTTACATCTCTGCACAGTCCCGCAGTAACAATTCCTCTATCGAAAGAAGCAGTTGACACTGTAACATTACCTTTCCCTGTATCTCAGCAACTAGACGGGCAACACCATTATTGCCAATGGAGTAGATCATCACACTCAGAGAAGAGAGACAGAGGGAACAGAATTCACTTTAACCAGGTACATACCTCAATGGACGTGATATTCGGGAATATGGGAAAGGCAGGAATGTTAGAATAACCTCCCATTCTATTTTCCTTCAAGTTCATCATTAGTAATCCTTTTGTTTGCTTTTCCTTTCTCTCTCTCTCTTTTGCTGGACATTTCTTTATCCATTCAACACAAACCTCCCACTCACCCTTCCAACCATCCCTGATATAATAATATTATTTCCCAGTTGCATTGAGTTTTGATGGAATCACTGAACTC
Organism: Chiloscyllium plagiosum; assembly: GCF_037043375.1. Lineage (NCBI taxonomy): Eukaryota > Metazoa > Chordata > Chondrichthyes > Orectolobiformes > Hemiscylliidae > Chiloscyllium > Chiloscyllium plagiosum. The sequence goes on from NW_028270176.1 coordinate 41,835,570, forward strand.
AAAAAGTTATGTTTTTTATCCTGACAGAGGCTGTCATGCCTGTTGAGATTCTCCAACACTTGCGGATACTGGAGAATTTTATTTCAGTCTCCATTATCCACAGTTCTTTGGTTTATTTCACCTTTAATGTTGTTGTTTCATGGTATGTCAGCATCACTGGCAAGGGCAGAATGTGTTGTCCATCTTAATTGCCCTTGACTGTGAGGCCATTTGTCAAGACAACATTGAGCCAACTATTTCATTGTGGGTCTGAAGTCACACTTAATGCAGACTGGGCAATAATGTTAAGTTTCTTTACCAAAGACGATTAATAATAAAAGAAATCCTGATCGTTTATGGTTTCCATCAGTGACATCTCATGCCAATTTTTGTCATTCAAATTTTAGCTTAGTCATCTGTTGTGGTAGGATTTCAAACAATGGCTTTCAAGTCATATTCTGCGCCACTGAATTACACCTCCAGTGACATCATGAATCTGATACAGAGTATCAGTTGTGAAGTAACTGTACTGACGAGAACAAGCTTGTGGTCAAAATATTTGTAACTGGAAGAGAGGTCAGAATACAACTGGAGCCATAAATTGTGAAGTTAACAAAGGGGTAGATGATGTTTAATTCAGCAACAGCACTGAGGCAGAGGTGGATACTAGGGATATTATTGAGGTGGGCGTGGGCAGGTTTGACGACAGAGAGAATACAGAGACAAAGCAGTTCAGGGCAAAAGTCAAATTTGAGGTTCTGAATAGTCTTGTTCCTTCTTAGATGTTTCTGAGTGAAGAGTCTGAAATTCATTTAAAGGAAGTGGAGATTGCGACTGAACCTGAATAAAATACTCAACGTCTTTGCGAAATATAAATAACAGAATTAGCAATGATATTCACCATAGGTTATAGAATTGACAGGGAAAGACTTACCAGGAATACCAATAATAGTTAGGATCGGATAGTAACCGGCTTGAATAATCATCAGTACGACTTCGATCCGCAATTCTAACCATGGCCAATCCTGAGAAAGCCCGTAAAGACTATCGGATAAACTCCAGTTCATGTGGGAACACTCCAGTCTATTGTTCTCAAATTCAATTCCTCTCCCTCTCTCTGGAGCTGCTGATCCCTATCGTGTTGAGGATGACGCTGCCCCTGATACTATGGAATAACAGGTTAAAATAAGCCCCTTAATTATGGAAGAGGGAAACTCTCCAGTGGCACAGTTAGGGTCCATGAAGAGTGACATCAATCACAGTCACCGAACAAACAGCTCCATTTAACCCACTTCACTACATCGCTTATAGACCACAAACATACTTGGTCTGCGTTGGGATGTTGACATCACTGACTATTGGGTGAATGGCACATCTCCAATTGTAAAGTTAGAAGTGACGGAGAGAGATAATGCTTTCTCTTCACTAGGATGATGATCCGACTGGCTTATGGCAGGGTAGGAATTGCTGGGCTTCCGAGGCCGTCTGTATCTGACCACCAGACCTGTTACATCCTTTCATTTTTTTATTTATGTTGAACTTTGATATTTATCTTGCCATCATTTAACTGCTTAGGTGGGGTTAGGCATTTTTGAGAGGCTCCTACAGTGGCATAGACTGCGCAGATACCGTCCATTCCTTTTTGTCCTTGCAACCACAGCCGGGTCCTGTAGAGTGATAGTCAAGCTGTCACAGAAGCAGGATTCTTAATTTTACCTTTTGCCAGTTATGTCTTGGGTCTCAGCAGGGTTGGAAGGCAGGAAACCTCTCCAGGCTGCCACACACTCTCCCTGAGATTTCTCTCAGAATTGACTTTTGTTGTTCTTTCCTCCTGGATTGGAGAACTGCATGTGAGCCAATCTGATCCCTGAATTTGTTTTATGACAAGGGTATGTCTCAAGGATGTTACCATATTGGAGTAGTTACTGTGTAATATTTAAATAATCAATTATTATGTTATCTTGTCCAATAGAATTAAGTTTTTGTTGTATTTTGTCTACTGTGTTTGAATATATTGTATTTTACTTATTGTCGAACATTTTAAGCAAGCAAAATGCATCTGAAACAGTGCACCTCACATTTACCTTTAAAACAAGAAATCCTTTTGGTTGCGACTGCCTTCATCATATATTTTCAGGTGTTTCTGCGCGTTTGCATCGCAAGAAGGACAGATATTCACGTTTTATTTGGATAATTATTTCATGGACAACATTTTATTTTTACAGAAATACAGGGTTTGACAGCGGAATGTGTTGAGCTAAAGGAGTGATAGCTCGATCAGGAATTAATTCGGATACTTAATCCATCTCACAGATCCAGCCCAGAAACTTATACGCCCAGATGAAATATCTGTTCAGCATGGGGCACTGTGCAGACCAGGCTCAGAATAAAATAGCAATGTGTCCAGGATGGAGAATTGTGCAGACCAGAATCATTACAGCAATCTCTCCAGGGTGGAATACTGTGCAGACCAGGCTCAGACAAACCAGCAATCTGTCCAAGGATGGAAGACTGCGCAGGTCTCACCAGGCCATTAGCTATCTGTCCAGCATGGGGACCAGCACAGACCACACCAGTGCATTGATTCAGTAATCCAGGTGAATCAGTCTGTCTGCAGCCCACACCAGTGTCTTGCTTTATAAATGTGACAAGGTTTCTGTTCAGTATGTGTAGCTGTACAGTGAATAGATCTGTAAACCTGGAGCAGTTACCCTCCCAGCATGTAGAGCTGTGTACACCACCCCACTGCATTGATCTGCAAACCAGTAGCAGTTACCTTCCCAGCATGTAGAGCTATGCACACAACCCCAGTGCATTGATCTGTAAACCAGGAGCAGTTACCCTCCCAGCATGTAGGACTGTGTACACCACCCCACTGCATTTCTCAGTAACACTGTGTTAGATCACTGCCCAGCGTGGGGAAAATTGCAGCCCATGCTGGAAGTGACAGGATGTGTAGTTCCCATCCATTTACAGCTCCATACATCCATTGTGGCATGACAAGGGGTACTGTGGGTGTGAAAATCACTGGCAGTTCAATTCCCTGCACTGACAGAGGTTACCATGAAGGGGACGATCTCTTAACCACACCCCATCACCTGAGATGTAGTAACTCTCAGGGCAAACCACCACGAGTGTTCTCTCTCTCATGACAGAGCGGCCCCATGGTCCTTTCGAACTCTGTTCTATCACTGTTTGCATTTTAAAATGTTTTCTAGATTATCGACTGTGGACAACTGAGAACTATAAACCTGCATATACAGAAAACTGACAAACACTGACGAAATACTTAACTAAACCAGCAACCATCCCAACACACGCAAACGAAGCTGTATCAGAACACTATTGCAACGAGCTACCACACACTGCAGCACAGTCGAACTTTGGAAAACAGAGGAGAACCACCTTTACAACGTATTGAAGATGAACGGATACTCAAAAAATACAGTGCGCCGATTCCTCAAGAACAAACCACGACAAGCAGACCAAACACAGCCAGAGACCCTTACCACATTACCATATATCAAAGAAGTTTCAGAAATGACAGCCAGACTACTAAGACCCCTCGGAATCCTCGTAGCACACAATCCCACCAACACTCTCAAACAAAAACTAACAAACTTAAAAGACCCAGTACAACCCATGGACAAAACCAACGTCATCTACAAAATTCCATGCAAGGACCGCCACAAACACTACGTAGGACAAACAGGAAGAAAGTTAGCCACCAGGATACATGATCACCAGCAAGCCTACAAAAATACACAACCCTCTCTCCCTCGTAGACCGACACACGGATGAATAAACCACCAGTTCGACTGGAATAACACATCTAGCCTGAGACAGGAGAAGCAAAGACATGCCAGAGAATTCCTAGAGGCCTGGCAGTCCAATAACAACGCCATAAACAAACACATAGATCTCGATACCATGTATCAACCCCTCAGAAAATGAACAGGAAATGACATCATCACAAACCCCAGGAACCCCATCCAGGACAAACATATAAATAGAAAGCAGGAGACAACAGCTTCACTTCACTTGGAGGTCGCCTCTGATGATGTTACCTAGCCAGGTAATGAAATGTCTGGATATCAAACCTACAGCTCAGCGAACAAACCTACACCCTAAAACTCAACCTGAGCAATGAACCTTCACAAACCTTGCAACAAGGATATAATTACATTGGAAGCAGTTCAGAGATGTTTCACCCATGTATTCCAGGGATGAAAGCCTTATATTATGGAGAGTTTAACAGGTTATACATAGAAAGAGAGATGATCTCATTGAAACATACAAGACCTCCAGCAGAGTGGATCAGGTAGATACCCACTAGGTAGTTTAATGGTCCAAATTTGTTGCCATTGTTATACAACCTCGACAGTGTGGAAGCAGGACATTCTGCCCATCAAATCCACACAGACAAACCGAATAGCATCCCACCCAGTCCTGACCCCTACCTATCCATGTAATCCTGCATTTCGCATGACTAATCCACTTAATCTACATATCGCTGGGAACTATGGGCAACCTAGCATGGCCAATCCACTCTAAGATACACATTTTTGGACTGTGGCAGGAAACTGGAGCACTCGGAGGAAACGAACACAGCCAGAGGAAGAATGTTCAAACTCCACATAGAGGGTCGCCCAAGGATGGAATTGCACCCAGCTCCTTGGTGATGTGAGGCAGCAGCGCTACCCTCAGATCCACCATGCTGCTCTGTTAGTTCTGTTAATTACTTGTGGCCGACTAAAGAAATCTGCCTGACTTGTTCCTACCACTGAACCTGACCCAATCTGAGTCTTTTATCATCGGCCATATCACCAAACTGGTGATATTTAAGATTTGTTGTGAGCAGTGAAGGAGTTGGACGAGAAAAGGAAACAGTGACACCCTCCAAATTCTGTCAAAACAGGAATGAGGAGAAATTCACAGAGTGGGATTTCACTCAAGTGGGAATTCTCTTTACCAGAAGTTTTGGATGGCTGAATCTTTATATTATATCGAGGCTGGGTTCGTCAGGTTGACCATAGACAGGTGAATCAGGAATAATGGTGCAGGGAGAGAAATGAAATGAGCCAGAACTGTATTTACTGTTGGAGTAGTGTCAAAGTGCAGAATGGCCCACTCCTATCCCTCAGCCCTTTGTTATGTTGTTTCATTCAGCCCTTTGGATCTGCTACACAGGGGCAGATCGAGGCCACTTCGATGCTTAGGTGTAGTTTGGGAAAAGTACTTGGAAAATCCAGGCTGAGTCAGGAATTGACCTCCACCCCAATCCCTCTTTCCAGGCCTTTCCTCTCCGTAACTGCTACTCCAGTTGTGGGTCATGTTACAGACCTTGATTCGCTTTGAGAACACCCCTCTACCCGCTTCCAGGGATGGCTCAAACAAATCCTCTGCTCTGCCTGAATGCAACATAGTACAACACCATTTTCAGGAAAATAACCAGTTACTTTCCAAAAGAATAACATAAGAACGTAAGAAATATGAACCGGACCAGGCCATTCGGCCCCTCAAGCCTGCAATGTCATTTAATCAGAACATGGCTGATCTACTTCAGAGCTCAACCCCAATTTCCTGCTAACCCCTTGTATCCCTGGACTCGCTGAACTGTCAAAACCCAATCCACCCAGTCTGTAAATACATTCAGTGTCCCAGCCCCCTCACTCTCTGGGTTAGGGATTTCCAGACATTCACTACCTTCTGAAAGAAGACATTTCTTTGCATATCCCTTATTCTGTATCTCCATCGCAGAGTTCGACACTCTGCCCTGGAATGGATCCAAATTCTCAAAATCTACATTGTCAAGCCCCCTCTGTATCTTGTGCATTTCAGTAATATCACCCTCATTCATTTCAACCACAATGAATAATCGCCTCATCCTTTTAGATGTACTCAATAGTTCAACCCTTTCATCCCAGGAATCCGCATAACGAACCAACCAATTTACTTGCTGCATCAGCATGCTGTCGTTATGTTTCAAACACAAGAACAATCCCAGCCCTTTGTGTGAGTCCTTTCCATTAAATAATAGCCTGCCTTTTAGTTCTCAGTGTCATCCTCAAACTCGGATGTATAATGCACTCAGCTCTTGCCGTCAGGCTATCAGTATAGATTGTAAATAAATCGTGCCATTGCACTGATATTTGTGATACTCCAGCAGATACTTTTTATCAGGAAGATCCATTAACCATGACTCTCTGATTTCTCTGTGTTAACCAACCGTCATCCCATGCTAATATATTAAGCGGCATACTACGAGCTCCAATAATGTGATACCTTTTGGAAACCCTCTGGAAAGCATCGTGACTACCAGCTCCCTTTTATCAAGTCCACTTGTTACATTCTCAGGGAGCTCCACAAAAAGCTTTGAATGATTGTACAGGGAAATTATAGACCCCCTTTCACAAAACCATGCAGACTCCATGTGTAGCTTGTCTAAATGCCCTGCAGTCCTTTCCTTAATAACAGACTCTCACAGATTCCCAGCAATAATGGTGAGGCTAAATGGTCCCTGCTTTCAATCTCGCTATTTTCTTGAAGACAGGCGCCACATTGGAGGGTATCTAGAATCGCTGGTTCATTCCTGCAATCCAGAGAGTTATAGATTTTTTCCCCTCAGTACCACCAGTAATTGTGTAACCGCTGCTTTTAAATACAACTATGAATTAGTACTGACCTGTCTACCATTAGTCTTATCTGTTTATTAAAAAAAAACCTTGTTCCTTTTGTTAGAGGCTGTTCAAGAACTTCCCTGCTATGACCATTTTGTTTATATCATTGAAATACTTACAGTGCCTTCCCCCGTGAAGAATAGTGTAAAATTCTGGTGTAAATTATCTGTCTGTTCCCTCAAGGCACACCGTCCAAACGTCCTCAATCTACTTTCCTGACTTCATTTCTACCGACTTTCTTTATATACACGGAACAGCTCGTGCCACTTGTTTTTTATATTTCTTGCCAATTTGTTTACATAATAGCTTTTCTTCCTTTTTCCTCGCTTTCGAGATTCATACAGTCATATCGCTCAAACAGACCCTTTGGTCCAACTTGTCCATGCTGACAGGTTTTCTAAACTAAACTAGTTTCATCTGCTTGCACTTGGTCAATATGCCTCTGAACCTTTCCCATTCATATATTTGTCCAAATGCCTTTTAAATGTTGTAGCTGTATTTGCATCTACCACTCTTCCCCTGGCAGCTCATTCTATACACACATCGCGCTCTGTGTGAAAACATTGCCCCTTCGTCCCTTTTAAATCTTTCCCTTTTCTCCTTAAAGCTACGTCATCTATGTTTGGACTCTCCTATCCTGCTGAAAAGACCTTGGCTATTCACCCTATCCATGCCTCACATGATTTTATAATCTTCTATAATGTCACCTCTCAACAGACTAGACTCCATCTGATACTAACTTCAAGAACAAGCATTTAAAGATAAGCACTGCACATTTTAAACAATATTAAAAATGACAGGGAAACAACACTCAGCCCGAACTGCATAATGTGATATGTTTAACTCCATGTTACAATACTAAGGCAGCATGAAACTCTTACTAGTGCCAATAAGACATCAAGCTCCTGAATTCCTTGGTCTAAAGGGGGTGATGATCTCTAGAGCGAATACGTATCTCTGTCCGGATATATGTAAGGAAAGGAATTCCTATACCACACGGGCAGCGTGCAGGGACCTTTAGCAGAGTGAGATGAAGGCTGAATATACTTTTGGGTTTTGGATGACAGTGTGATTTCAATGCGAAGGGAGATAGGTGTTTTCAATAAGGTTTACTACAAGAAGGAAACTCTCTGGAATGAGATGTGAGTGGAAGGTCGAGCCACACTGAGACCAGAGACAAAATAGCAGCACAAATCGCACCTTGATGTTAGTGCAGGGAAGGTAGAATTGATGAAAGAGCCTCAAGTGAAGTGGGGGGGGGGGGGACTATAATTTGAGAGAATGTGCTCTGTAATTGGAGAGGGAGAACCTGGAAACAAGAAGGGGAGACGAGCAGGGAAGAGGATGGAGCAGCAATGGTAGGGGTGTCTGTGGGTAATTCAGGAAGTACAGCTGAAATTTATGCCCAGCATCTGCTTCTGCTCCCTGAAATAAACATCATAACCCGGACCTACACTAACGCTTTTTAAATTGTGATTGAATAGTATCCTTGACAGCTTTTGTCAACCATAGGTGGTTCATCTCCTTATCAAGTCCTTCTTTTTGAACAGAAACTATAATTTCTGAGAGTTATGGGATATCTGCTTGAATGTCTGCCCGTGCATACCCACTGACCTTCCTCTGGGTCTATTTCCACATCCCGCTTCAGACCAAATGTGAGACAGAAATCCTCAATTTAGAGGCTGACCCCATTCTCCCAGTTTCTCCGTCTCTGTTATTTCTGTTTGATGATGCCACATTCCAGTGAGCTGCCTCTGACGTGACCTCCTTTTCCTTCAAACCAGAAATCCCCTAACTCTCGTGGACAGGGCTTTTAGCTGTGACTGTGCCATCGCCCACTGTCTGCCCTCACTCCGTCCCATCCTCCCAAGAACAATGATAGATCTCCCCTTGCTCTCACTTCCTACTGCACTAGAATCCACATTCACAGAATCATCCTCCACCACTTCCACCACTACCTGCAGGACAGCACCATCAAACACATCTTCCCCTCCTGTCCAATGTCAGTATTTCTCAGGGACTTCTGTGACACCTTCCATCACCCCGAGCACTTCCCCACTTTCCCCATGGCACTTTCCCGTTCAATTGCAGAAGCTGCAAGAATTGCGCATTCACCTCTTCCCTCCTCACTGTCCAAGGCCCCAAAAACAACATCCAGGTGAAGCAACATTTCACTTGTACTCTTTCAATCCAGTCTCCTGTCATTGTTGCTCACAATACAGTCTCCTTTACATTGGGGAGACCAAACAGAGACTACATTGTGGAACACTCCCACTCTGGAGGAATAATTCTGACATTGTCATTGCTTCCCATTTCAATAATCGACCTTGCTCTCATGTTAACCTTTCGTTCCTGGGCTGCTGCAAAGTCACTGAAACAGAACCCAAGCTCATATAACACCTCATTTTATACTTTGGCACGTTACAGCCTGTAGGAGTTAATATTCAATTTCATAACTTCACAGCCTGAACCCATTATGGCTGTCCTCCATGTTTCATGCATTCTCCCTCCTCACCTCCCTATGACCTTTTGTGATTGTGTCTTCTTTATGTTGCACTCAACAGGGAGAACCCCTTTCCCCATTCACATCTTAATTTAAAGCCATTTCGCATCATCTTCTCGTTCACCACTGCTAAAAGCCGGTTTGTCGTTTGCCATGCCCTCTTTTCCCCATCACCCATCCTCTCACCTCTCTCAAGGGATTAAAAAGCCCAGTTTCCAATCCTTCCCTGTTCTGAAGAATTGTCACACTAGACTTGCAACACTAACTCTGTTTGAGTTTCTCAAGAAATGAATAGGCACAGAACAAATTTTCAATTAAATAAATAATTATGGATACTGGAAAGAAAAATGCAAATATTATTGGTGAAACTGGGAGCTTTGGAGAAGTGTCACTGGACCTGAAAAGTCAACTTTACGTTCACTCCACAAGATATTGCCAGACCTGCATTGTTTCTTCAGCAATATCTGTTTTGAGCAAGTTCCACAGACGTGTGTCAAAGCCGCTCAAACGCCCTGTCTGATATGGAGCGCTGTCATCGGAAAGTGGACAGTAACATTAGGTGCACACATTCATTGGCTCTGAATCTACATAAGACAGGCATCACTGACACTACAAAGCTCTTACTCATGGCCAGAGAGAGGGAACATATTCACATCAAACACAGATGATGGTATTAAGAGAATGAAAAAAAATCAGATGAATATGTTAAAGGGTTTAAGGAAGGCAATAAATTGGAGACAATAACATCAAGGAGAGACCCTCAGTGGAATGAGAATATGGAAATAGAAGTGCTACCAAATCAGAAACAGGTCAGGTCACTGAGTAGAGGGCTGATGTGTGAATAAGTCTCGGTGTGAACTGGGGGACAGTCAGTAGAATTGAATTGCAGATATTGTAGCTCAAACGGGGCATTCATGTGGCGCTGTAGATCACAGCAGCAGCAGAATTGTATTCAATCATAATCAGTAACTTATCCCCCAGGATAATCCGTCAGTCTACCATTACCATCAAGCCGATCTATGGTTCAGTGATGACTGTGGGTGAACATGCCAGAGTCAGAACCATGTGTAGCTAAACCTTATGACAACCCAAAGTCCTGTACAGTGACAGTGACACACCCTTTCTTCTGTACATAAATCCTTTTAAAATGAACGTCAACACACCATTTACCTTCCTCCACAATGAAACAATCACAGAAGCATGGACTCTGTTCCCTCAAAAAAAAGCATGATCTATATTAGTCCTAATTTCTTAAACGAGATCCATAGCCAGAAATGTTATGATACTCCAAGTGTTGGTCCAATTGCTGTTTAAAGGTTGTGAGATTACCCATCACAACTACCCTCTCAGGAAGTATATTCCTGACCCAACACTCTCTACGTGAAAAACAATCCTCAAATCCTCTCTAAACTTCAAATCATTCACTTTAAATGTCTGCTGCTCGTCTTGATCCTTTGACAAAAATGAACAACTGCTGTCTATCTCCCCTCTCCATACTCCGTTTAACCTCATTCTTCTGAATCACATCCCCTCAGCCTTCTCTGCTCCAAAGTAAACAACCCGAGCTTATCCAGTCTCTCTCCTCTGCAGCCCTCCAGTGCAATCACATCCTTCCTGTAATGTGGTTCCCAGAACTGCACACAGTATTCCATCTTGCCCGAATCACAGTCCTGTATAACTCTTAAAATCTATGTCTCGATTAATAAAAGCTATGCTAACAGTCGCATGTGACGTCTTACCTAACCTATTACCCTGTCCAGTCCCATTCAGGGATGTGTGGCGAAGCACCCTCTGAGCTTCCTCGTGTGCTACCATTCATTGAGTACTCCCCTATCTCGTTCCTTCCTCCAAAGTGCATTACCTCATATTTATCAGGGTGACATTCCATCTGTCATTGATCCACCCATCTGACCATTCAATCCGTATCTTCCGGCAACATCAGGCCTTCCTCCTCACTGGCAACCACCCGGCCAATCATTGTATCAAACATACACTTATTTGTCGCACACTCCCGCCCCCCTCCACATTCACATCTACATCATTTATGAGCACCACAAATAATAAGGGACACAGCACTGACCTCTGTGGTACACCAGGGGACATTGGTCTCCAGTCACACAAACAGCCTTCTCCCACCACCCTTTGTCTCCTGCCACTAAGACAATTTGAATGCCACTTACCAAGTTACCCTTGATACCATGAGATTGTACTTCCTTCATCAGTTTCCCCCGAGGGGCTTTGTCAAAGGCCTGGCTGAAAAAAACAAATAAATGACCTCTCTGAAATAAATCAAAAAAATTCCTTCGGTATGACTTGCATCTGATGACTTCACACTCACGACCCCTGATCAAACTTTGAACAGAATGAGTCCAATCAGCCACTCATTCATCTTACACAGCAATTGGAGCAGATCTTTTACAGCTTTTTGCCTATATCACAGGAATTGAAAGAGAGTGTGCGGGTTATAGAAAGGGAAGAACTTAGAATAACCAACTTCACTAGGGAATGGAAAGTATTGGACAAATTATTGGGATTGAAGACAAATTGTTAGAATCTGGTATGAAGGAATTAATAACTGGATATTTTCAAAGTCAAGACACGATCCATGACAGTTAACATAGTATTACTAAGCATCAGTCATGTTTGAATGATTTGACTAACACTTGAAAAAATGTGACAAGCAAGATGGATAAAGGGGATCCTATAGATGTATTATATCTGGACTTCCAGAAGCAATTGCAAAACGTGCCTCAAAAACGAATAATATGCAAGACAAGAGCACATTATGTTAGGAAATAAACGTGCTTGGAGAGAGGATTGGCTAACTAATAAAAGCCATGATATGAAGGTGCTGGTTTTGGACTGAGTTGGACAAGGCCAAAATTTGCACGACACCAGATTATTTGAAAACTCTAGCTTTCTGAGAGCTGCTTCTTCACCAGGTCTTAGGGAGAGAGGAAGAACTTAGGGATTGGATTTATAAGGAAAAACATCAAAGGGTGTAAACTCATGTGCTTTAATTGAACACACCTAAGATGGCTCTTAAATCTTTAATCAATTAGAATGAAGGAGTAGGTTTTGTTTGATTAATATGCAAGTGTCCGCTTTTCTTTCATGTCGTTGCCTGGAGATACCTTCAGGTATTCTCGATGGAAAGGTGGTGGCCCCTCCGGTCAAACAATGCATTTTAGGCATGAGGTCTTGTTTGGAGTCTGTCTGTCTCTTCATCTGGAGTCAGACTGGGTTCATTTGCAAAGACGAAGGCGATAAATACCACAATGACCAATTGTCTACGAATTGTGTGTATTTGGAACAAAGCGGGTTATATATGCAAATTCAAATGAGCAAGTGCAAATTCACCCCATAAATGTGTATGTATACGCATGTGTGTGTGTGTTTGTGTGTATATGTGTGTGTGTGACCTTTCACCTTCATGCCCTCGCCCACTCACCTATTGTACTTTATGCTAATTCCTCCTCACCCCCACCCTCCTCTCACTTATCTCTCCACCCTTCAGGCTCTTTGCCTATATTCATGATGAAGGGCATTTGCCCGAAACGTCGATTTTACTGCTCCTCGGATGCTGCCTGAACCGCTGTGCTCTTCCAGCACCACTAATCCAGAATCTGGTTTCCAGCATCTGCAGTCATTTTTGTTACCTACTGAGCTGCCTTCCAGAGCCACTGCACCAGCCGTTTGAACTGTTGTTATCTGTGTACCCTCCAGCTGACGCTACAACACGTCTCATGTCTGTAACTACATACAGACAACGCAGCTTTTCCTTTTATATCTGACAGCCTCCCCGAGTTATAACCCTTATAGTTCCTCACAAAATCGCACCTCCTCCATTCCTACCTGCGCTAGAGAGCTCTAAAATTTCTTTATTCTTGTTTAAACTTCTGATCACCTAAATTCTCTCCCTTTTTAAATTTGTAACCCCGTCAGCTTCTGTAACTCTCCATCTAACTGTAATAAATGACAGCACAGGTTCCCTTCCTTATATCTCTATAATTACAATGGTTGTGTATACTAAATTGGCATTTTTCATCCTCCTTATCCATCTCCAGACTTCCAGCCCCTACAATACCACTATTTGGAATGCTCCCATTCTCTGCACCTCCTCATGTCCTGAGGGTCCTTGAACACTACCAGTGCTCCAAAAGTTTATATTCTCCCCAATTACTGCAAGTCTTCTAACTCTGTAACATCCAACAGTCTCAAGTACCATACAACACTTCCTGACTATCAATTTGCATTTGTTGAAGTCTGCACATCTCTGTAAGCAGCTCAGAAAAAGCCGTTTAGACTCCACAAAGCTCCATCATGAACAAGCCACCATCTCTCTATTTCCTTTGCCTTCTTCAGTGCCTGCAACTCTCGCTGTAACTTCTAGTAACCTCCTTTAGTTGTTGCAGATCTGCCTAGCTCCCCAGATAACCTTTTCCAGCCCATACAGATCGCCCAATCACTGGAACACCCTCTGCTCTGTCTAATCCTCCTCTTTTCCACTGTTTTCCAAGCACAACAGCGATCCTGTATGAGAGAAGTGCGGAATGGGATGTTATAAATCTCAACTGAGGCTTGAGGTCTATCATTACCTGGGAGTCACAAGGGCAGATAACCTCAGACAGAGCAGCACAGAGCGGGTGAATATAAATCAGCAGCGAGGATCGAGGCCGACTGGGACTTGGATTTGGAGAAACAGCAGAGCTGGAGGCTCGAAATCAGCAACTAGTCACAGAGGGAGTGACCATGTGAGGGAGCAACTTGGAGCAGGAGCATGAGGCTAACATTCCTGGGAGTTACAGAGGCAGCAAAGTGGGAAGATATTAATCAGCACTGAGGATCGAGGCCTAATCGTGCCTGGGAGTCACAGAGACGGTGACCCTGTGAGGGAGCAGAGTGGAGTGGGAGCAGATCACCCTTCAGACATGACAGCCGAGAAGAAGAAAGCGAATAAGGGACTAGACAATCGAACAGAAACATTCAGAGAATGTAAGGATATCCTGATATCTCCCTCCCAATTCAGTTTCCTGTTTTGGAAGCTGATGAAGGTGCGGGCTGCTCAGGGAAGGAGGTCGGAGTCATGTCTGCGGCACCACAAGCAGCCTGACTGTACAGGGGGGCAGGGGGGAGAAGGAAGGAGAAGCAATACGCACAGGGGAGTCGGGAAATTGAAGAAGGTGTCAGTGTTTCTGTAATTCCAGTATAGTGGGGTTTAGAATATCAAGGTGTCTGCAGGTCATTCGTCTGGGGTCAATGAGCAGTCAAAGGTCATGTCCATGTTGGTAGGAATGACCTGGGTAGGAAGGGTGAAGTCGTCTGGGAATCAGAATTTAGGGAGGCAGGTGGATGGTTAGCAAGCGGGACCTCAAATGTAGCAATCCCTGCAATAATCTCAGTGCTGTGTCCAAGTGAGAACAGAACTCGGAGTTTTAGGTAGATGAGCGTGTGACTGGAACGATGGTGCAGCAGGAGAATTCCTGGGACATTGACACTGTTTCTGGGGAATGCAGCAACCATGCAGAGTACAACAGATTAAGGGTTTCTTTCTCACTCCATCTTCCACTGTTAAACCTGTTGTTGTAAATTAGTACCAACTGCATATCAAATTATTTTGAGAATCCTGGTAGTTCCTTTACTATTCTTTTTTGGATCCTAAGCACAGACCAAGTTATTTCCAATCCCTCCCAAACACCCCAGAAGGAATTCAGTCCCAGCTCTGTCACGTTAGCCCACTGAGCTTGCACAGTTGTATTCTGAAACGCAAGGACTGATTAGTGATAGTCAGCATGACTATGTGTGTGGGAAATCATGTCTCACAAAATTGATTGAGTTATTTGAAGATGTATCAAAGAGGATTGATGAGGGCAGAGAGGTGGACATGATCTATGGAATTCAGTAAGGCGCTTAACAAGGTTCCCCATGGAAGACTGATTAGCAAGGTTAGGTCTCATGGAATACAGGGAGAAGTAGCCATTTAGATACAGAACTGGCTCAAATATAGATGGCTGGGTGGTGGTGGAGGGTTGTTTTTCAGATTGGAGGCATGTGACCAGTGGAGTGCTGCAAGGATCAGTGATGGGTCCACTACTTTTCGTCGTTTATATATATATGATTTAGATATGAGCATAGGAGGTATAGATAGTCGGTTTGCAGATGACACTAAAATTGGAGATATAGTGGACAGCGAAGAGGGTTACCTCAGATTACAACAGGATGTTGTTCAGATGGGTGAGAAGTGGCAGATGGCGTTTAATTCAGATAAATGTGATGTGCTGCATTTTGGAAACGCAAATCTTAACAGTACTGATACACCTAGTGGCAAATTCCTAGATAGTGTTGATGAACAAAGATATCTTGCAGTGCAGGTTCATATTTCCTTGAACGGAGAGTTGCAGGTAGTTGGATATTGAAGAAAGTGTTTGGAATACATTCCTTTATTGATCAGAGCATTGAGTATAAACGTTGGAAGGTCATGTACAGGACATTGGTTAGGCCTCTTTTGGAATATTGTGTGCAATTCTGTTCTGCATCAATAGGAAGGATGCTGTGAAACTTTAAAGGGTTCAACAAAGATTTACAAGGATATTGCCAGGGTTTGAGCTGCAGGAAGAGAGCAAAAAGGCTGGGGTTTTCTTTCCCTGGCGCATCAGAGACTGAGGGGTGACCTCTGTAGAGGTTTATAAAATCATTGGTAGCATGGGTAGGGTAAACAGACAGGTATTTTCCTTGAGTAGGAGAGTCCAGAAATAGAGCATAGGTTGAGAGTGAGAGCGGAAAGATATAACAGGAAATTAAGGAGCAACTTTTTCACGCAGAGAGTGGTGCGTGTATGGAATAAGCTGCCAGAAGAAGTGGTGGAGGCTGACAGTTATAGTATTTAAAAGGCATTTGGATACTTGACATGAATAGGAAAGATTTTAGAGGATATGGCCCAGGTGCTGGCAAGAGGGGTAAGATGAGGTTCGGATATCTGTTCGGCAGGGACAAATTTGACCGAAGGTTTTGTTTAGTGCTGTTTATCTGTGCCTCACAGCTCAGTGGGTTTCAGTCTCTTCAAAGATAAAACTTAGTCTGTTTTATTTTAGTAAAGCTACAACATTCACTAGGGCGACGGTTTATATCTTGAAATACGCATCTTATGAAACTTTGATTAAGTTTTTTTAATATAAAATATTGGTACTAATTTATTCTAGAGTAGTGTTTTGTAAAGCTGTAAGACTGTGTGCCTTTTTCTGGGTCTGTGGACTGTTATGGTGCAGAGATGGCCATTCGTACAGTGATGTGCTCTTCCTGTTGGATGTAGGAGATTAAGGAAAGTTTCAATGATCCTGATTGTCTGCAGGAAGTGAGGATTCAAATCCTGTAGGATTTCATGGATCAGATGGAGCGATGGTTAAAGGTAATTAAGAATTTACAGGAGCCGGGGGTGTGGGAAAGGTGGCAGTTTTAGAAAGGTAGGAAAACTGCCGATCCAGTCAGGTAGATAGGTTTCCTCTCGGAAAGGGAGGAGCGGAGGGCAAGTAGTGCAGGAGTCTCCTGTGGTTATTTCCATCTCAAACACGTATCCTGTTTTGGAAAATGTCGGGGGTCACAGACTCTCAGGGGAATATCGCAGTGACAGCCAAGTTCCTAGTGTATTAGATCTAGTGTAATGTGAGGTATATTCAGTTCCGCGCGATTGATGGTGATAGGGGGCTCTCTAGTCTGCAGCACAGACTGCAATTTCTGCAGCTAACAGTGAGACATCAGAATGGGGTGGTGCCTCCACACTGCCTAAGTGAAGGATGGCTCCAAGGGTGCAGAATATTCTGAAAGGGGAGAAGGATCAGTGGGAGGTCGCTGTACATTGGTACCAATGACATAAGAGAAAAGGATGAAGTCCTGATGAGAGAATATAGCAAATTAGCCTGGAGGATAATAAGCAGGTCCATGTGGGTAGTAATATCTGGATTACTCCCGGTGCCACATGCTCGTGAGAGTATGAATAGCAGGATAGAGCAGATGAATGCGTGGCCAAGGATCTGATACAGGGGAGAAGGATTCACATTTTTGGATCATTGGAATCTCTGCTGGGGTAGAATTGACGTGCATAAGAAGGATGGATTACACCTGAATTGGAAGGTGTCTAATATCCAAGCAGGGAGATTTGCTCGTCCTACTCAGGAGGCATTAAACCAGTGAGGGCGTAGGGGTAAACATAAAGAGATAGTGAGAAAGGAGTTGAGTCTGAGGCTGGTACAGTTGAGAAGTTAGACAGGCAAGGCAGGCCAGGGAAATGCACAGAATGAGGTAGGACTGACAAGGTACAATAGACAATCGGTGCAGGAATAGGCAATTCTGCCCTTTGAATCAGCACCACCATTCATTATGATCATGGCTGATCGTCCACAATCAGTATCCTATTCCTGTCTTATCTCCATAATACTTGATTGCATTATCTTTAATAGCTCTATTCATCTCTTTCCTGAAAGTATCCAGAGACTTGGCCTCCACTGCCTTCTGGGGCAGTGCATTCCATGTTTCCACTACTCTCTGGGTGAAGACATTTCTCCTCAACTCTGGCCTCTCCCTTATTTTTAAACTGTGTCCTCTGGTTCTGGACTCACCCATCCGTGGAAACATGCTTCCTGTCTTCAGAGTGTCCAACCCTTTAATAATCTTGTAGGTCTCAATCAGATCCCCTCTCATTCTTCGATACTCAAGTGTATACAAACTCAGTCGCT
This sequence comes from Chiloscyllium plagiosum, assembly GCF_037043375.1. NCBI lineage: Eukaryota > Metazoa > Chordata > Chondrichthyes > Orectolobiformes > Hemiscylliidae > Chiloscyllium > Chiloscyllium plagiosum. The sequence continues at coordinate 41,853,461 of NW_028270176.1, forward strand.
CCAATCTTTCAACTTATGATCATTCCGCCATTCCGGGAATTGACCTCATGAACCTACCCAACACTCCCTCAACAGCCATAATGCTCTTCCTCAAACGTAGAGACCAAACTGCACACAATATTTCAGGTGCGGTCTTACCAGTGCCCTGTACAGCTGCAGAAGGACCTCTTTGCTCCTATATTCAATTCCTCTTGTTATGAGGGCCAGCATGCAGTGAGCTTTCTTCACTAACTGCTGTACCTACATGCTTGCTTTCATTGACTGATGTACAAGAATACCTAGGTCTCGTTGTACTTCCCCTTTACCAAACTTGACTCATTTTAGATAGTAATCTGCCTTCCTGTTCTTGCCTCCAAAGTGGATAACCACACATTTATCCACATTAAACTGCATCTGCTATGCATTCGTACACTCACCTATCCTGTCCAAGTTAACCTGTATTCTCATAACATCCTCCTCACATTTCACCCTGCCACCCAGCTTTGTGTCATCAGCAAATTTGCTCATATTACTTTTAATATGTTCATCTATATTATTAATGTATATTGTAAACAGCTGCGGTCCCAGCACCGATGCTTGTAGTACCCCACTCGTCACTGCCTGACATTCCGAAAGGAAGCGTTTATCACCACTCTTTGCTTCCTGTCAGTCAGCCAATTCTCAATCCAAGTCAGTATATTCCCCTTTGTAAATCCATGCTGACTCTGACGAATCCTGACTCCAGCATCTTTCTCACCACTGACATCAGGCTAACCGGTCTATAATTCCTTGTTTTCTCTCTCCCACCTTTCTTGAAAATTGGGACAAAATTAGCCACCCTCCAATCTGACTCGACATCTCCTGATTCTGTGTCACCCCCTTCGCAAGGGACTGAACGTCATCCCTCACCAACAGGGCCATCCCACCCCCTCTGCCCATCAGTCTGTCCTTTTGATAGCACTGCATTGCATTTATTTCAATGCAAGAGGTTTGACAGGGAAAGCAGATGAGCTTAAGATATGGTTTTGAATATGGGACTGGGATATAGTGGGTATTACAGAAACATGGCTTAGGTTGGACAGGACAGGCAGCTTAATATTCCAGGGAATAGATGTATGAGGAAGGATAGAAAGGGGGACAAGAGAGAAGGTGGAATGGTGTTTTTGATTAGGGATAACATTATTGTTGTGCTTAGGGAGGATATTCGTGGGAGTTCACCCGAAGAACTTACTTGGGTGGAACTGGGAAATAAGAACAGGATGATCACCTTATTGAGGTTGTCTGTGTGGGTTTCGTCCGGGTGCTCTGGTTTCCTCCCACAGTCCAAAGATGTGCAGGTTGGGTGGATAATCCAGGCTGAATTGCCCATATTGTTCAGGGATGTGCAGGTTGGGTGGATTGACCATGTAAAATTGCCTACAGTGTTCAGGGATGTGCAGGCTGGATGGATTGGCCATGTAAAATGCAGCGTTACAGGGGTAAGGTAGGAGGATCTAAGAGTCAGTGTGGATGTGATGGGCTGAATGGCCTGCTTCCACACTTGGGATTCTCTGACGATAATTCTACTAGTTTTAAAATAGTTGCAGAAAATAATAGACCAGATCTAAAAGTTGGTGTTCAAAATTGGACAAAGGTGAATTTTGACGGTACAAGGCAAGAACTTTCAATATTTCTTTGCAACCCCCAGGAAAGTGGGAACATAAGAACAGAAGGAATAGGAGCAGGAGTAGGCCATCTGGCCCCTCAAGCCTGCACTGCCATTCAATAAGATCAGGGCTGATCTTTTCATGGCCTCAGCTCCACTTCCCTGCTCTCTCACCATAACCCTTAATTCCTTTCCTGTTCACAAATCTACCTTTTGTCTTAAAGACATTCAAGTTGATAATGTCAACTGCTACACTCAGCAGGGAATTCCACAGATTCATAACCCTTTAGCTGAAGAAGTTCCTCCTCAATTATATCCTCAATCAGATAGCCCCTTATTTTGATGCTATGCTCGCTAGGCTGACCCCCCCCCCCCCAAAGGAAATTACCTCCCTGCTTCTTTCTTATCTATTTCCTTCTTAATTTTATTTTTTCCAATTCAACCTCCCATTCTTCTACATTCCAAGGTATAGTCTCAGTCTATTCAGTCTCTCCACATACACCAACCCTTTCAACTCCCGACTCAAACTAGTGACTCTCCTGCGCACCCCCTCCAGTGTCAGTACATCCTTGTTGAAGTAAGGAGATCAAACCTGTACACAGTACTCCAGGTATGGCTTCACCAGCACCCTGCACAGCTGCAGCATAACCATCCCTTGAGCAAGGAAGGACAATAGGCCCTTCACCATCTCTTTTAGTCCCTGGGATGCATTCCATCACGGCCATGAGACCCATGTACTTTTGGGCTGTTATCTTTCCCAACACTACCTCTTTACTGAGAATGACTGTTTCCATGTCCTCATCTGCCATTGCCTCCATAGGCCTGTGAAAATGAGACAACAAGAGAACATGGACAGTTTGTTCATGTTGAGGCCAACTCTGGTAGGTGAAGAGAATGCTGTGTGTCTAGAGAAATTTAGGAGAAAGTGAGGTCTGCAGATGCTGGAGATCAGAGCTGAAAATGTGTTGCTGGAAAAGCGCAGCAGGTCAGGCAGCATCCAGGGAACAGGAGAATCGACGTTTCGGGCATAAGCCCTTCTTCAGGAATCCTGGATGCTGCTCGACCTGCTGCGCTTTTCCAGCAACACATTTTCAGCTGGAGAAATTGAGGGTCTGGTCAAAAAGATGAAGGAGGGATATGGCAGGTACATACAGCTAGGTTTGATTGAATCCCTCAGGGTATAGGGGCAGTAGGAGTACACTTGAGGGAAAACAGGAGGGCAAAAAGGATACATGAGATAGCTGTGGGGGAAAAGAGGCTTAAGGACAATCCAAAGAGAATCTACAAAACACTCAGGACAAAAGATTAACCAGGCAGAGAATAGGGACCCTCAAAGATCAACAAGGCTGTCTGTGGAACCACAGAAGTTGGGAGAGATACTATCCGAGGATTTCATGTCAGCTTTTACTGAAGAGGATATGGAAGCTTGAGACTTTGGAGAAATAAATAGTGATAACTTGACAACTGTCCATATTACAGAGGAGGTTGTACGGGGTGTCTTATACATAAAGCTGAGTAAATCTGTGGGACCTAATCAGGTGTATCCCAAATCTTTGTGGGAAGTTAGGGAAGTGATTGCCAGGCCCCTCGCTGAGATATTTCTATCACCGATAGCCACAGGTGAGGTGCTGCAAGACAGTCGCCATTATTTTAGAAAGATGATGAGGAAAGGTCAGGGAACAATACACTGGTGAGCCTGAGGTTAGTGGCAGACAAGGTGTTGGAAGGAATTCTGAAGGACAGGTTTATATGTAATTGGAAAGGCAAGAAGTGATTAGGGATAGTCAGCATGGCTTTGTACATAAATCACTAACTTGGACTTCAGAAAGACATTCAAAAAGGTTCCACATAACAAGCTGGTTAGCGAGTGAGACACCATGGGATGCAGAGAGAACCAGCTATTTGGATACAAATTGGTTGGAAGGTTGGAGACTGGAGGCCTGTGATGAGCAATATGGTGTAAGGATCGGTGCTGGGTCCACTGCTTTTCATCATTTATATCAATGATTTCGATGTGAATATATGAGGTATAGTTAGTAGGTTTACAGTCAACATCAAACTTGGAGGCGCACTGGACAGTGAAGAAGGTTAACTCAGAGTACAATGGGACTTCAATCAAATGGGCTGAGGATTATCAGATCGAGTCCATTTCAGATAAATGTGAGGTGCTCCATTTTGGAAAAGCAAATGAGAGCAAGAATTATACACTTAATGGGAAGGTCCTGGGGAGTGTTGCTGAACAAAGAGACCTTGGAGTGCAGGTTTTTAGTTCTTTGAAAGTGGAATCATAGGCAGGGTAGTGAAGAAGGTGTTTGGAGTACTTGCCTTTACTGGTCAGTGCATTGAGTGGTGGAGTTGGGATGCCACTTTGCGGCTGCACAGCACATTGATTCAGCCACTTCTGGAATTCTGCTTTCAGTCCTGGTCTCCCCGCTATCGGAATGATATTATGAAACTTGAAAGGGTTCAGAAAAGTTCTGCAAAGATGTTGCCAGGGTTGAGGGTTTGAGCAATATCGGTAGAGGGTGAATAGGCTGGGCTGTTTTCCCTGGAGCATCGGATACAATTGTGAGGGGCATGGATAGGGTGAAATCTCAGGGTCTTATTCCCAGGATATGTGAGTTCAAAGCTTGGGGGCTCAGGCTTCAGGTGTGAGGGAAAAGATTTAAAAGGGATCTAAGGAGCAATGTTTTCCAGCCGAAGATGGTGCGTTTGTGAAATGAGCTGCCAGAGGAAGTGTGGAGGCTGGTACAATTACCCAATTATGCCTTTCAGATGTTGTATGTGATTATCAAAAGCTTAGAAGGATATAGGCCAAGTGCTGGCATATGGGAGGAGATTAATGTAGGATGTCTGGTCAGCATGGACAAGTTGGATCGAAGGGTCTGTTTCTCTGCTGTACATCTTTATGGCACTACTAAGGATGGCTTTCTCTTTTATGGAGAGTTAGCAGAAGATCAGATAATTCTCCTTGGAGCTGAGAAGGTTAGGCATTGATTTCGACCAGGAGCAGATTTTTTTCCAGGATATTTAATTTACAGAGAGACAGGGAGAAATTATTAACGTCACAATTTTTAGTAACTACCTTCAGGTAACTGGCAAACAATGCAGGTTAAAAATGTGAAGATTATTTTACTCAGTAAGTTCTGAGCATCTGGAACAGTTTGACTGACAGCTGGATGCAGATTCAGTAGTTATTGTCAAAACAAATTTGGAATTTAACTTTTTTAAGGAAGGATTTGGAGGGCTACCGACAAATGGGAGGTGAGTTGGGATAGACTGGCACCATCTCCAGAGGGGGAGAGTACAGCCCCAATGGGCTGAATAGCCCCAAACCCCTGTGCTCTGTGTTACTGCCCCATTCACTGTGCATGATGAAGCTCATCCCAGGGCAGAGTCATAGAGACATACAGCATGGAATTAGACCCTTTGGTCAAACTGTTCCATGCCGACCAGATATCCCAACCTAATCTAGTCCCATTTGCCAACACTTTGCACACATCCCTCTACACCCTTCCTATTCACATACCCATCCAAATGCCAAATGGTGTAATTGTACCAGCCTCCACCACTTCCCCGAACAGAAGATTCCATACACGCACCAATCTCAGTGTGAAAAAAGTTGCCTCTAGGGTCCCTTTTAAATCTTTCCCCTCTCACCTTAAACCTACACCCTCTCGTTGTAGACTTCCCCACCCCAGGGAAAAGACCTTGTCTATTTTTTCCATCCATACTCCTCAGGATTTTATAAAGGTCTATGAGGTCACCCCTCGGCATCCGATGCTCTTGGGAAGAGCCCACTCCTGTCACAATGAGGCCCGGGTGATTGACAGCAGTTTCAGACCAATAGGAGAATTGGCGTGATCCTCCAGCCAATGGGAGTGAATTGGGGTGGGTCCAGCAGACCAACACGTGGCCATGAGCTGTTCAGGCACAGTGTCACGGTGAGGGGGGACCCAGTGAGTGTGAAGTGAGTGGGAGAGACTGCAAAGTCTGGGGAAGAAATGGAGCTATTGTGGACTGGGAGGGTTTATAAACGCACGGTTTTAGGCTGCTAGACCTGAATTAGAAATTCCTGGTAAATTAGAACCAAAAGAACTGCGGATGCTGTAAATCTCTCACAACAACCAAAAGGTACTGGAAAAGCTGAGCAGGTCTGACAGCATCTGTGAAGAGAAATCAGAATTAACGTTTTGGATCCGCTGACCCTTCCTCAGAACTGATGTTACTAAGAAATGTCGGTTTATATGCAGAAGGTAGGGGTTAACGAGTAAATGATAGGTAGTGATAGAGTCCAAAGAGATAGGAGCAGTTGGACTAAGGAATGCATAACGATCTGGCTGGGGGAGGGTGAATAGCTGTTTATGAGGGCTGTCAGTGGCTTACCATAGGTAGTGTGTAATAGTAGGCTGTAATAACAAGGGTGTGGGTTAAGAGGCTAGGGCACTAGGACATTGGAGAGTTCAGGACCTAAAAGTATTGAATTTGATACTGGGGCTAGAGGGGTGCAGGTCCCCCAAGTAGAAGATGAGGTCTTGTTCTTCCAGCTTGCGTTAACGTGTGGCGCTGGAAAAGCACAGCAGGTCAGGCAGCATCTCAAGAGCAAGAGAATCGATGTTTTGGGCATATTCCTTTCATCAGGAATGCTAGGATTGGGGAGGGGGAGTAAGAGGGCTGAGAGATAAATAAGAGGGATGTGTGTGGTTGGTGGGAAGGGAGCTAGGAAGGCAATGTAGGTGTAGGATGATGGAAAGAGGGTGGAGTGGATAATTGGAGAGGAAGATGGACAAGTGGAACAATTGAAGAGGGTGGTGTCTAGTTGGAGGGTTGGATCTGGGATAAGGCAGGGGAGGGGAGATGAAGAAACCTTGATTCTGTGGTTAAAGTGTCCCAATGTGGAAGATGAGGTTTTCTTCCTCCAGGCGTCGGGTGGCTGGGATTTGGTGGTGGAGGTGGCCTAGGACTTGCATGTCATTGGCGGAGTGGGTGGGGAAGATCATGTTGTCGGCCACAGGATGGTGGGGTTGGTTGGTGCATGTCTCCCAGAAATGTTCCTGAAACATTCCGCAAGTTGGTGTCCTGAATCCCCAGTGGAGAGGAGACCACATCGAAAGCAAAGGCCGTAATAGGTGAGGTGTTTCGATGTGCAGGATAATCTCTGCTGGATGTGGGAGGGTCCTTTGGAGATGAGGGGGGAGGTGTGGGCACAGGTTTTACACCTCTTGCATTGGCAAGTGAAGGGGCTGGGAGTGCAGGGTGAGTTGGTGGGTAACATGGATCTGAATAGGAATTCACTTGGAATTGTCTCTGAGGAATGCTGAAAAGAATGGAGCGGGAAATATATTTCTGGTGGGATCTGATCGTAGGTGATGGAATGGCGGAGGGTGATGCATTGTATCTGGGTGGAAGGTGAGGACTGGGGTTCTATCCTTGTTGCAGTTGGAGAGGTGTGGTTCCATGGCAGAGGTGTGGCGACTGGTGGCGATACACTGAAGAGTATTTCCACATAGGAGGGGAAATTGCAGTCCTTGAAATACGGGGCGTTTTGGTATGTTCTGGAGTGTTCTGCCAGCTTGCATCAAGCTTCCCTGGAACACTGCAGTAAGCATGAGACAGGGATTTGGGCCAGGGAACAGACTCGTGTGTTAAAGTGACAGGCAACTGGAAGCTCAGGGTCTGTTTTGCAGCAGAACATAGATCATCAGCTGCCATTTCCAGTAGCTCCACTGAGGTGCTGCCAGACACAGGTTCCTGTCCCCTCCATTAACAGCTATGCACCCTCCCAGCCAGATTGTTATCCACTCCTTTGTCTTTCCAAATGTTACTGTCTCTTTTGGGCTCTGTCCCCACCTATTATTTACTCTTTAACCGCTATCCCCTGCAGTCCAAAGATATGCACGTTCGGTGAATTGGCCCAGCTAAATTTCCCGTGGTGTTCATGGATGTAGAGGTTAGGTGCATTATTTAGGGGAAATAAAGAATGATAGGGTCGGGGAATGGGTTTGGTTGAGAAAATCTTCAGAGAGTGTGTGTGGACTTTTTGGGCCGAATGGCCTGTTACCACACTGTAGGGATTCTAATTTTCCCAGCTGTTGTCGGTTCTGAGGAAGGGTCACTGAACCTAGAATCACCCTTGGTGTGTGCAGGAAGAGGAAACTGGAAAGGGGAGTTGGATCCAGTTTAGACTGGGAGGGTTTAATTACACTCTGTACAGGTAGTTAGGCCTGAATTAGAAACTCTTGGTCCCACGTTTACAGCAAATGGGAAAATGGCTGTGGCCCTCAGGCAGTGATGGGTCCTGCGTTATGGCTGCCATCTTTATTGGGGGCAAGGTACAGCGAGGCGCATAGACATGTCCTCTTCCTGGGTGGGTGCGGCGCGATTTGAAGAGGAGCATTTGCACATCAAACACATACCAAGAGAAGTGTTTGCCTTCTCTAATCATCTTGCATTGACTGTGAGCTTTGTTTTGTGAATTCATTTTATAGAATATTAATTGAGAATAATTGAGACAGGGATCTCGAAAGCAATTTTCTATCGTCAGCAGGATCATCAGGATCTGAATACCATTGACATTTAACTGTGGAAGAAGAAATCTGTGTCTGTTCTGTCTGTGGGAAAGTATCTTTTTTTTTTCAAGCAGAAAGATGTTCAAATTAGTGGTTGGATCACCCTTGGGGTTTGTGCTCTGTTCTGGGCCCTGAAGCTGAGGAAGGAGATATTGTCCTGAGAGAGAGCACAGATTTATCCAAATTACACCTCGTCTCTTTGTAGGAACTGTCAGATTTGTTCACAGTCACCCACTTCATGATGTTAACCTGTAAAATCCTTATTTTCAATTCACTGCAAACTTCTCATTAAAATTCCTTATGGACTCAAATTCCAGCACCACTTCAGATGGAATGTTCCAGATTCTGACAACTGTCTGTTCATCCAGAAACTGCTGAAGTCCTTGTTGACTCTGGGGTTACAAAGGGCTGAATTGAAAGATGAGATGCAGTTCCTCAGCTCGCATTGAGATGCATTGGAACAGTACAGGAGGCTGAGGGCAGTGTAGATGTGAGAAGGCAATGAAAATGACAGGGCTGCACTGTGGGTGCTGCTTGGCTCAATGTGTGTTTCGGAGTTGGGTGTAAACAGACGGAGGGGAGACAGGGAGAAGGTGAAGCTCAGCTTCAGTTTTCGTTCAGGCCATTCATAAATTCACATGGTCCCACTGGGAACAGCCAGTTTGTAAGTGAAACCTGCTGAGTTTTTTTAACAGTTTTTAAAAGTATAAAATGTCAGCTTAAGTAAAGATTGGGGCTTTTGATTATAATGGATATGTTTGAAGTGAAGGGAGGTTTCTTGCTCATTTAAATTCTCTTAATGGGAGTAACTAGCTGAATCTAGAGACGCATTGTTACAGGAGCCCTCAGACCCGTGGTATGCTCCTCTTGTACAATGTGGGACATAAGGGACACTTCCAGTGTCCGTGACGACTATGTGTGCAGGAAGTGTGTCCATCTGCAGCAACTGGGAAACTGGTTTTCAGACCTGGAGCTGAAACTGGACTCACTGTGGAGCATCTGTGATACTGAGAATGTGATGGACAGCACGTTTAGTGAGTTAGTCATACTGCAGGTGAGGATTACACAGGCAGAAAGGGAATGGGTGACCATCAGATCAAGTAAAAGGCTCAGGAAGGAAGTGCAGGAGCCCCAGTGATCATTCCCCTTCTCAAACAGATAATGTGCACCACTTGGGATTCTATAAGTGGGGGGGGGGGCGGAGGGGGGGAGAAGAGAGACAGGTGGGGTGGCCTCTCAGGGGAAATCAGCAACAGCCAGGTTCATGACGCCACAGATAGCTCCGCTGCACAGAACTGGAGGAAGGAGAATGGCAGAGCTATAGTGACAGGGGATCCAGTAGTCAGGGTCAGAGACAGGCGTGTCTGGGCCCACAGACATGAATCCAGGACAGTGGAATTGAACCCAGGTCCATTTATTGATAAGTGCACAGACCAATAAAGGTCAGCGTCCCAAATGCAACCTACAGCACTTGGTCACCCTGAAGCTCTACTATCCAGGGTCTGTGCACTTGTTCTGAGCCCTTCAGAGGGATTGAAGGGGATGGGGAGAAAACAGGAACATGGTTGTGTTGTAGCTCTACAATATAACGGTCACCCTCCCCTCTCGGTCTCCCCCCTCTGTCTCCCGCCTCCCATCGTGCCTCCTCCCCACTGCAGGGAAAAGTCCTTGTGTATTTCCCCTATCCATGCCCCTACTGATTTTATAAACCTCTATAAGGTCACCCATCAGCCTCTGACGCTCCAGGGAAAACAATGTATTCAACCTCTACCTGTACCTCAAATCCTCCAACCCCGGCAACATGCTTGTAATACTATTCTGGCCACTTTCAACTTTCACAATATTGTTTTGATAGGAAGGAGACCAGAATTGCACGCAATATTCCAAGCGTGCCCTAACCAATGTCCTGTACAGCTGCAATATGTCCTCCAAACTCCTATACTCAGTGCTCTGACCAATAAAGGAAAGCATACTAAACACCTTCTTCACTATCCTATCTACCTGCGATTCTGCTTTCAAGGAGCTATGAATCTGCACTCCAACGTCTCTTTGTTCAGCAGCACTCCCGAGGACCTTACCATTAAGTGTATACATCCTGCTAATATTTGCTTTCCCAAAATGCAGCACCTCACATTTATCTAAATTAAACTCCATCTGCCAGTCCTCAGCACATTCAACCATCTGATCAAGATCCCACAGCAATCTGAGGTAATCCTCTTCACTGTCCACTACACCTCCAATTTTGGTGTCATCTTACTAACATTACTTCCTATATTCGCATCCAAATCATTTATATAAATTATGAAAATTAGTGGATCCAGCACCGATCCTTTGTGACACCCCACTGGTCACAGGTCTCCAATCTGAAAAGCAACCTTCCACCACCACCCTCTGTCTTCTACCTTTCAGCCAGTTCTGTATCCAAATGGCTAGATCTCTCTGTATTCCATGAGATCAACCTTGATAACCAGTCTCCCATGGGGACCCTTGTTGAATGTCTTACTGAAGTCCATGTAGATCATTTCCACTGTTTTGCCCTCATGAATCCTCTTTGTTACTTCAAAAAAATTGACTCAAGTTCATGAGACGAGATTTCTTACACACAAAGCCATTATAATATCCAGGACTTAACTCTGTACATTGGGGTCTGCGTCACCCAGTTATGGGTGTTAATATTCTGGATAAAGTTCACGTCTACCAGCTTTGTGTTAGTGACTGTGTATTGAGTCTTGTTAATATCACCCACACAGGTAAGTTCCATTTGAAAGGCTGTCCCCATATCCAGAACCCCTCTCCCATCTGCTCTGTCTCCATCCCCACCATATACAGTAAGTGGGAGGAGCTCATGGAGTTTCCATGTGAGAGAGATTGAGAAAATCTTCCCTTCTTTCCACTAGCCCACCAGGAATTTGTGGTAGTGTCCTTACCTATGAACCAGGAGGATCGAGCTCAGTGTTGAGTAACAGCATCTTTGAAAAGGCTGATTGGAAAACATGCCCAAGCCACCAGGCCATACTGTCGCCCAGCTGTCCCTGCTTGAGCCTCTAAACAGAACCTTCCTGTAGTTTCTCTCCTGTCAGACTCTCCCATTGCTCACTTTGTTCAGGATCCCCTCCTACTGCTGCACTGATCCTGTCCCTCACTGACCTGTCCATCCCCCAGGGTCCTCCACATTCATTCATTATTTACAATCTCCAGCCCTGCCCCGTCCACCCTATTGGGCAGCTGCTGCTGTCAATCACCCAGCTTCGTGTGTGATCTGGACCATGTGCTGTAGGAGGGGAGACCAGTGCATGGGCGCAGTGCTGTCCAATTGTTGGTGTATGTGCAGGGTGGGTCAGTGCCAGGGAGGCTGTGCATGTGTGGGGTTAATCTGTCATTGGCAGTTTCCTCCCTCTGGGAACAGGACCCAGGGAAATGGCCCCTGCCATGATATCGTGACAAGTGGTCGGCTATCAGTGGGGGGAGCATTTCGCAGAAAGTTATCAGAACTCGTGTGAAGATTCAGGAATGTTATGGAAAGGAACACAGATGGGCCTGCAATTAAAGTTCTAATTTGGTTCATCTTAGTTCAATCAGATATGGATTGGCCAGTGTGCAGGATGGTTCTCATCACAGGGTCCATGTGGGGGAAATAAATAATGTTCCAGATTGGGGAAAAAATCAGATTGGTTCTGACCAGGAAGGAAACCTGGGAAGTGGGAGAAGGATTCACCAATATCCAGGAGGCTCAGAGTCAGACTCATTGGTTTGAATAGATTAGATTTCCTACAGTGTGGAAACAGGCACTTCCGCCGAACCAGTCCATACCGACCGTCAGAAGTCTAACCCACTCAGACCCATTTCCCTCTGACTAATGCACCTGACGCTATGGGCAATTTAGCATGGCCAATTCACCTGACCTGCGCATACTTGGATTGTGGGAGGAAACCTTTTTTTGGTTCTTAGTCTGCAGGCAGGAGCGAGGAAGCTGATTTCAAAGAGAAGAGAGAGTCTGTGAGAACTGGGTGTGGAGGAAAAAGGGTGAGGACATTGGTTTGGATTTCAGTTCACAGATGAGAGCAATTGTGAGACTGAGATTTAAAGCTTTGGGCGAACAAAGAAACTACAATTTAATACTCTCACTGTCTTATGAATTTCCATCCTGTGTTAACGGTCGTGACCTGTTTTCTCTATTGTAGGGTTCTGAAAGGGCGGATTTGTGAATGAGAAATTCAAATTGAACTTCCTGTTCGGTTTTGATGGTTACTTGATCCGTGCCGGTCTGCATATCATTGGCCTTTTCATGTGGAAGGAAAGGTGTGTATTCTGTCCGTGGGCGAATATTTCAAATGTCAGTGTGTCTGGAAAAAGTACTGAGACACAGCCAAGTCCATGTTAGCGCGGTGACTGTGGTGAGAGAGTTCATTTGTTGTTAAAAGTCTGAAAAAACATGGCACATTTCCCAGGAACAAATAAGCTACAGATTTGTTTTGTATGAGGACAAGGTTTTAATTAATCATGCAACCAGAAAGAGACCAGGATACCTGCACCATGGAACAAACGATGAAAACGGGATTGTTGTAAAGGAGTTAATTATCGATCATGGCTTGTAATCCATTGGCGTTGTCACGTCAGTTCCAACGCCGTGAGGAAACACTGGAAATGTGTTGAATGTAATGTAGGTTTCAGTTATTAAACTGTAACAAGGTGCAGATGAAATTTACAAGGATGATGCCAGGGCTCAGGGGTCTGAGTTACAGGGAGAGGTTGGACAAGCGAGGATTTGTTTTGTTTAGAGCAGTGGAAACAGAGGGGGGGGGGGGATGTTTTCTGGAAGTGTATAAGACCATGAGAGGCCTGGGTAAGGGGAATGCACTCCGTCTCTTTCCCAGGGAATCAAGGAGTGGAGGGCATCATTTTACGGTTAGAGGAGAAATTATAAAAGGGAACGTGAGGGGCAACTGTTTTACACAGAGGATAGTCTGTTTCTGGACTGAGCTGCCAGTGGAAGCGGTTGAGACATTTGGACAAATACATGGATAGCAAAGGGTCAGAAGCAGATGGGCCAAGTGCAGGGAAATGGGGTTCGCGTGGATGGACATTCTAATCGGCATGGGTCAGATTGTGCCAAAGAGCCTGTCTCTGCTGTAGGACTCTGACTCCAAGTATATTTACTATTTCTCCCGCTATCTCTGGTAGTACCCTGGAATGTATTCCATCAGGGCAAATAGACTTGTCTACGTTTAGCTCCATTAGCTTGCCCAGCTCTAACTCTCTCGTGATAATGGTTGTTTCTTGGAACTCACCTTCCTTAGTCTCCTTATCAATTACTGGCATGTTCTTCGTATCCTCCACTGTGAAGACTGACTGCTGTGTACTCATATTCCTGAACCCTGCTGGATAGCAATAACTAGGTACAGAACTCTCAGAGGTCTTCTTTGAGTCTTTATTGATGAGACATGGCAGTTACATGCAGAACACCTCCAGGCAGCATCAGGTAACTCCCCGCCTGTCCGATGTGTCGCTCCCATTCTTAATCCTGATCAAGTTAAAAATCACAGCACACTCCAAAAACTTATATTTCGAAATAAACCTGTTGGACTATAACTTGGTGATTTGTGGCTTTTAACTTTGCCCACCCGGCTCCAACACCAGCTCTTCCACATCAGAATCCTGACAGAGAGCCCCACTGAAACTGAAGTGCCTGTTAGATACCTGAGTGAGCCACGGGGGCGTGGGGGAGGGGGATGTGGTTTAACCACAAAGTGCTGAGCTGAACTCGACTTTTTAACTGCCGTTGCCATGGAGATAATACTGAGAGACAGCCTCCATTCAAAACCACAAACCACAAAGGTATATCTCTATGGTAACAGTTAAGTACTTCAACAATTACAGAGGCCATATGTTCCCCACACAATAGGTTCCCCTCTAGCAGTGTAAACTGATATTCCGACCCTGGGGATAGCTGCTCATCACTTTTCTCCCCCAATTCCATCTCGCTTTCTGTTGGTCTTTAAAGTTTTTCTAATCTCCGAGTTTCTCCTTGGTCTTTGCCAATTTGTATGCTTTCAATTTCAATTTGATAGACTCCCTTATTTCCTTAGCCACTCATGGCAGATTACTCCTTTTCCTACAATCTTTCCTTTTCACTGATATATACTTTTGCTGAGCAGTTTGAAAAGTTCTTTGATATTCCTCCACTGTCTGTCAACTGTCCCACCCTAAAGTCTTTGCTTCCCGTCTGCATTAGCCAACTCCTGCCTCATCCTATTGTAGTCTCCTTTGTTTAAGCACAGGATCTTGGGATTGGATTTAATCTTCCCACTTTCCAACTGTATTCTAAATTCAACAGACTTATCACAAGTCTTTTATCAGATTACGAGGTGAGGCGATGTTACCTGGGTGTTTTGGTTTTCATTGTCAGAGACCTTGGCTTTGTAATAAAGTACAGGATAGATATTCACATCAGAGTATTCTGGACGGTGTGAATGTACTACACAATCTAAAACCATAAATCACTGTCGCCCCTCAGTTTCCATGATTTGGAGATGCCGGTGTTGGACTGGGGTGTACAAAGTTAAAAATCTCAACGCCAGGTTATAGTCCCTCAGGCTTAATTGGAAGCACACTAGGTTTCGGAGCGTTGCTCCTTCATCATGATCCAATTAAACCTGTTGGATTATAACCTGTTGTTGTGTGATTTTTAACTCCCCTCAGTTTAAAATTGCAAAATCATTATCTCCTACATGCTTCCGCACTAAATGTGGAACGCTAATCCAACTGACTATCCTGCATTTTCCGAAAATCGCCTTTGGTGAAGGTGGTGAGTTTTGGATTCAGCTTTCCAGTTATTACCGTAAGAAGATACCACGGGGGAGGTAATGCAGCCCTTCGAACCAGCTCCACCATTTAATACCATGATAATTAAGCTCACCTCAGTCTCAGCTGGATTTTCTCGCCTGCTCTTTCTCACCCTTTAACTCATTGCAAATTAAACATCTGTATCTCTGCATTAATTTGCTCATTGTCCTGGCATCCACCGCATTTTGAATAGGGAATTCCACAGATTCACAGCACATTGAGATAAGTACCTTCTTCATCATGAGAATAGAATAGATTCCCTTTCGTGGTCCACACCAACCCTACAATGAGCATCCCATTCAGACTCACCCAGTCCCTGTATTTCCCATGGTTAATGACTTAACCTGCACAGGCATGGACACTGTGGGAATTTAGAATAGCCAATCCACCTAACCAGCACATCTTTGAACTGTGGGATGAAACTGGAGCACCCAGAGGAAACCTGCACAGACACAGGCAGAACGTGTAAACTCCACACAGTCGCCTTAGGCTGGAGTCAAATCCAGGTCCCGGACGCTGTGAGTCAGCAATGCTAACCATTGAGCCACCTCTGTTTAAAGTCTGCTCCTCCTATTAACCACCCCATGCCCCAGTTGGCTGAATCTATATTCCTTATATCAGAAAATCAGATTGTGTAAGCAGATGTCTCAGTAAAACCCAGTGACAGTCCATATATTCTGTGTGTCTGAATGGGGATCCGATACACAACACCCTCCAGTCCACACTTTTCATTCACTTTCCAGAGACAGGGTTCCAATGGCTTCATGGGGACTACAACTCCAACAATCCCTGAAGCAGGGCCCATACGTGTGTGGGGAAACCCGGCACTGTACATGTACAGAATGTGGGCGGGTTTTGGAGCATGTGCTTTGGGTAAATAAACTTTGCGGTAAGTATTTCACACTGTGATTGGCTGGAGGAAGAATGCATCTGTTGGGGGAAGGGGTCAAAGTGTCACCACACCCATGTAGGACCACCCTCCATCCCCAATTCATTGTAATGGTGGGAATCAACTAATGGGAAACAAAGAAGGGTCTGACCCATTCTCCCAGACTGAAGGTTCCTCTTCTGTCCAGGGTCTGCCACCTCCATGTCTGTTTCCTTTTGTTTCATTCTGCTGTTACATTATTGACTTGCATCAACTGAAGGGAAAGGAAGTGAACCCAGAAAGGGTGCAGAGTCTAACCAGGGACGGGAAGTGGTGGCATGGATTTGTTTATCAGTAACTCCATGAGAATGGGGAGGGTGTACATTAGGGGATAGCAGAGTCAGAATGGTGGGAGAGAGTAAGTGGGCTGGAGGGTCACAGCTTTTTGGGAAGAAAGGGGAAAAATATTCCAGAGAAACTAGAATCGTCTGTTCTGAATTTCTAACCTGTACATATTCTTTTATACAGGGTGCTAGATGGTGAAGATTTGCAGACTGAAATCAAAAAATCGTGTGCAGATCATGATTAAGTTACCCAGTGTTTGAAGAACCAAAGATAGAGAATCACTCGGCCAAAATCCTGCAACACTCTCCTCCCAGCATTGTCCGTCTCCCTGCGCCAAATGGACTGTGAATTGTACAAGACAGCAGCTCACTACCATCTTCTCAAGGGTAACTAGAGATGGGGAATAAATGCTGGCTGAGCCAGTGATGCCCATATCCTAGAAATGGTTTCTATCTGTAGTTGCTGAAACCCCGTTGATGTTACTGCAGGATGATGAGGGACGGTGAGTGCATCCTTCAGGAGGCAAAACCATCATATTACCCCTGCCTACACCCACACAGTAACACAGCAACATCACTGGAACAAAAGGCAGTGAAGCCAATTGAGGACTTAGATATAGTTCTTCGAGGTAAAGTCATGAAAGGGGATTGGAACACAGCAGGAACAGGAGACTGAGCTGGATGGTCAGCTGTTTCCCATTGAATGGTGGAGCAGGATTGAAAGGCTGAATTGTCTCCTCCTGCTGCTATCTCCCAGGTATGTATATAGCCATGGATCCCGGGTAGGAAGAAGTCAGCAGGGCAGGGATTCTCCAGGAGATTGCACGTCCACATCAGTTTTCAGTGAGAGTTGGTTTGATGGATTTTATTTAACTATTGTCTTTTACATTAAAAAAAACAAATTTGCAAACCTTGTGTTAAAGATTATTCCACATAAATAAAAGTAAAAGAATTGAAACTATCTGAACATAACAGTTTTTAAAATTTCAAGTGCCCTTTAGAACAAAATCATGTCTATTCCCGGACTCCATCACTTTCCAGTTACTCAGGCTCCAGGGAAATATTCCCTCCCTGTCTGAACCTTTGGTTTGATTTAACTGCTTTTTGGTTCTCGTTCTGTGAGCTGTGAAGCGTTCTTTTTCCCCCCTTTCTCCTACCCAGACGTGTTATCACACACAGCTGAGCAACCTTCCCATCATCAAAATCATCATTGCATCATTTTGCTTTTGGTTAATTACCCGTAGTAAACCACCCGTGTAACCAATTGAATATTTATAAACAAGGCCCATGACGGGCAAAGCAAACCAATACAAGTGACAGAGTGAGAAGGGACTAAATCAAAGTAGAGTTGGGGGTGAGGGGGCAGTGGTGGAGATAAAGCACTGTATCCCCTGCGGTGCCCACCTCAATCTGAAGGTATCGAGAGCATTGATACACACCACATGTTCCTTCTCCAAGGACACCCTGCTGTGTAGCCTTTATCCTCAATCAGAGAATAGAATTCAAAGTTTGTGAGAAGATTTGTAGCTCGGGTGCTGTCTATGGGAGGAAGCCAGAGCACCTGGAGAGGAGCACATTATCATGGGGAGAATGTGGGAACTCCACATTGACCAAGGCTGGTCTCCAACCTTGTACGTGGTTCTGTGAAGCAGCAGTGCTATGATCATAATTTAAATCAAAACAGATGATCATTGCTTATTGTCACATTGTTGTTTGTGGAGACTTACTGCCCAGAGAGACACCCAGAGGTTCAGAAAGTGGCAATATAAATTCTGTCAACACCAGCCCAGTTAATGTGATTAACAACCACAACATCAATACTCCAACAGTGTCATCATGAACAAGGTCCACTCCTGGCCCTGATGAACAGTAACGTCAGAATCAGAGTCCTGCAGTGATGTGAGAACTCTACCCCACACGGAGCAGGTGGGTGACCACTTACTGGACTTTCAGTTGTCTTGAAGACTCAACAAATCCCTTGTCACACAAAGAGGTGAACACTTCATTCCCAGTGTGAACCCGCTGGGGTCTCAGGGAGTGGGATGAATCACTGAATCCCTTGCCACACACTGAGCATTTGAATGGCCTCTCCCCCTCTGTGGGCTCACTGGGGTCTCAGGGGGCAGGATGAGTCACTGAATCCTCTCTCACACACATCCATCTGAATGGCCTCTCCCCCGGTGTTGGCTCACTGGAGTCTCAGGGGGCAGAATGAATCACTGAATCCTCTCTCACACACATCCATCTGAATGGCCTCTCCCCCTGTTTGGGCTCAATGGGGTCTCAGGGGGTGGGATAAATCACTGAATCCCTTCTCATACACTGAGCATCTGAATGGCCTCTCCCCTTTATGGGCTTGCTGGGGTCTTAGTGGGGCAGGATGAATCACTGAATCCTCTCTCACACACTGACCATCTGAATGGCCTCTCGCCCTGTGTGGGCTCACTGGGGACTCAGCAGGTGATACATTTGAGTGAATCTCGCCCCACACACTGGGAGCAAGTGAATGGCCTTTCCCCAGAATGAGCTCGCTGGTGTATCAGCAGGTCACTGAGTGAATCCTTTCCCACACACTGAGCAGGTGAAGGACCTCTCCCCGATGGGAATGCACTGATGCCTCTGCAGATGGGAGATTTGAATGAATACTTTCTCACACATTGAGCAGGTGTAGGTTCTAAATCCATTTTATCATTCATGGTGCCTCAGCAGATTGTAAGATCGAGTAAACCCTTTCCCGTACATGAGGCAGGTGAGCGGCCTCTCCACAGTGTGAGTGTGTCGGTGAGTGTCTACTGGGAAGGGTAGGTAATTTCCTTCCCCCAATCCTCACGTTTGCATACCCTCGCCCTGGTCCCGTCATAATGGTGTCTTCCCAGATCACATGACCAGTTAAATATTCGACCACATGCGAAACATGGGAATGATTTCTCTGGGCTGGGAATGCCGCTTTCCCCTTCCTTATTAACAATAAGGATCAGGACCTGCGGAATTGGATGACTCTGAAGTTGATGTGATGTTAAAGCTGAGTTTCCCATCTGGGAACTCTCTCTCTCTCTCTGTAAAACAATTTTTCCCTATCATTATTACACCTCCCAACACCAGCTCTCCCTTCAGTTCTCCTGAACTTCTAAATTTGGACTAATGCAATGACCTCAGTAATGTGCCTTTCTCTCATTTGTCTCTGAAAGTAAATTAGGACCATTTGGAATAACTTTGCACACTTTACCAGAAGAACCCACACCTATTCTATTATCTAAACGTTTTAACCCATGAGAAATTTATTACCTGCTCCAATTACAGTTATAATGCTCTGACCACTTCTACGGAGCCAGTGCAGGTCAATTCTAACAGTTATCAATAAATTGTACCTGAACAGGATGTCCCCACAACAGGAAGTGCTCTGACACTCAATGCCCTTAAGTTGTGTTTTTTTCTTAAAGCCCCTCATGCATCTGGCAACCTGGCAATACAGTTGAAAATATTTTATACAGTAACCTTACAGTCTCAATTGCCAGTTCCAGTCCATGAAGCAGCCAGTTACATGCACCAGTGACTTGAATTCTGACGACAGCATTGCCCTGGCAGGAGAGATTGAAGAGCATGAAACCGTCTTCTCTGGAGTATCTAAGAAACACTTGAAATGAATAAAATTCTTCAAGAGCTCGATAGGACAGATACAGCAAGGATGGGCTCCCTGGCTGGTGTATCTGGAATGAAGTCAGCACTAACTGTAATATCTTTACCCAGCATCCTCTTTAGCTGTATAAATGTTTAAGATGTATTTGCTGCTCTAATTCCACTCTCTTGATCACTCCCGTTTGTAACTGCTGTAGTGTTGGGGGCCATGAAAATTGATAACATTTGATTCAATCCATCCGAACACCCCTCTGTGTCTGTGTCTCACTTTTGTTCACCGAGACCATCATTCAATCTGACCCCTTCACAATCCCTGCTCTGATATTTCCTTAGAGGGTTCATAATGAAATGTTCACAGAAGGACAAAAGGAGGCTGATTGGCTCATCACCTCACTGAATGCCATTCTTTACATTTACCCCATAAACCTTCCCATTCATCCTCTTCCAACAACTATTCAATTCGATTCTCTTCATTGTACCTGACTCCACCGCACTCTTTGGCAGTGCATTCCTGACCATAAACTTTCTCTGCATGAAATTGTTTTGTCTCATGTCACATGCGCTTCCTTTGTCAATCCCTTTACATCGGTGCCTCCTCATTATTGATTCTACCATGCATGCGAACAGTTTGTCCCAATCAACTCTCACTGGATCTCTCTTGGAGGTATCTTTACCCAGTATCCCCCGGGATGGTGAATATCATCTCTTCCTGTCACAGGAGACCAGTGCGAGACCATTCAGGTGCTCTCACTGTAGGATTGGGTTCAGTACACCATCCAGCCTCACTGTACTCCAGCAAATACACACTGGGGAGAGGCCATTCACCTGCTCTGAGTGTGGGAAGCAATTCACTCAGATAT
Organism: Chiloscyllium plagiosum; assembly: GCF_037043375.1. Taxonomy (NCBI): domain Eukaryota; kingdom Metazoa; phylum Chordata; class Chondrichthyes; order Orectolobiformes; family Hemiscylliidae; genus Chiloscyllium; species Chiloscyllium plagiosum. Next base: position 41,874,205 of record NW_028270176.1, read on the forward strand.
GCAGCTTGATGAAACACCAACGAGTTCACAAGGAACCACAGCGATTGGATTTGTTTTGTTTGTTCATGGGATCACGACATCACTTGCTGGGGCAGCATTTGTCATCCATTCTGACTGCCCAGGAGATGGTTCAGAGTCAACCACATTATTCAGGGTCTGGATTCACATGTTGGCTGGTCAGGGTCAGAATTAATAGTTTCCCAGGCCCAATGACACGAAGAGTTGATTTCCGGTCTATTATCCTATTTCGGAAATAATAATGAATAATTTTTGCAGTTGAATTAAAAGTGCAAGACCAAAATGGGTTTTATTCTGATTGAGCACGTCCTCCTGTTTTCTCATTTGCTATTGACAATCTCATTCCCCTCACATCAGAACCTGTTCCACTCTCCATAGATGCTGCCAGATCTGTTGAATTTTTCCAGCAATGTCTGTTTTTGTTTCTGATTTCCCAGCATTTGCAGATGGTTAGTTTTTCATATTCATCTTGTCTGTTGCAGAGGAGTTTATTGATGAGTTTGGAGGGTTTGGAAAATTGCAAGTTAGGCCACAAATCAGCCATGATCCATTGAATTGCAGAGCAGGGTTGAAGGGCTGAATGGCCTCCTCCTGTTCCAATGAAAGTTTGGCAACATTTCTCCTCACTGTTCACTTCACCTCCATGTCTAACACACTGTTACTGACTGAACAAACTTCCTTTGTTTGAGCTAAACCTGCTAATGTTCAGTGGTTCTCTGTCTTGCCACCCGGGTTTAACTCTCATCATGGAATGCTGTCTCATATTACTGCGGGAATGCCCACAAAGGACTCAGCCTGGGGTCTGTATCCCCTGGGATCTACAAACCCAGTTTATTTCCTTCTTCCTCTTTTATTCTGGCTATTGAACTCTCGGTTTCAATCCATTCCCCTGACATGCTCTTCAGCATGTCCATGTGGGTGGGCTAGAGGCAGCTGGGATTTAATGAAGGGAAATTGGGATTAGGCGGAAGCACGAGGAGAGGTGACAGCAAAGACCATTTTCATTGTAACGGCAGAGTTTCTCCATGACCCAGTGAGTGGTGAGGCACCTGAGATTGTTGAGGAGGCCAATTCAATCAGGGATTTGGGAAAACACTCAGACACTGACCTACCCATCTGATTGTTAACTCAGACAGAAATACAAAAGAAAGATACACATCTAGATAGCAACTTTGACTTGGGGCAATGAACCATGCTTCAGACCCAACCTCAAGTCTCTGAACCCTCAAAAACAAAGCTTACTACTTATGCCAGGTTGTCCCTCAGCCTCCTCTTTTCTTGAGAAAAACATTTTGAGTTGTTAAGCCTTTCCTCGTGATTATAATCTTTATGTTCCTGTAAGATTTGTGACGAATCCTTTATTATTTTTCTGTTCCTTGTGAGTGATGCCAGCAGCAGAAACAGTTCCTGACCTATGCGGGTTTCGGTTGGTGTATTTGTATTTACAAATTCATTCTCACCCTCACGTACAGTGTGAAATTGCTGTAAAAAAAGGGAAAAGATTGAGTGAGAACCAACAGAAACACAAAGTCAGCATGTCTACCTGAGCTGAATGAACCTGCCGTTAGGAAAACGTGATGACAATCACAACTAGTCACAGAATCCCGTAGGTGCAGAAAGAGGAAATTCTATCTATCGAGCCTGCAATGACCTGCTTTCCCACCCTACCTCCATAACCCCACATTTACCATGGCTACCGCTGAACCTGCACACTACAGGCCATGTTAGCACGGCCAATAGAGCAAACCTGCACATCTGTGGGAGGGTCACAGATTACATCCAAATGGGCAGCATTGCGGATGAAGGTTCACGAATACTTCAATCTGACATAAATGTTCTTTTTAAAAATAAAATCTGGGGGAAACTGCAACCAGAAAGATTTCCAATTATCTCTGGAGGAAGAGAATTCAAAACTCGTGCCATTGACCCAAGGGGACACATTGAAAGTTACAGCGGTCTGGGAACCATCAGAAATGTAACAGGTTGTGAGTAAGATGGGGATGAGACAAGGACAAAAAGACAAAAAGACAGTCTGTCACATGGGGGAAGGCAGGAGAGATTAAATTGCAGAAATGGTCGTCCCTCAAGGCCACGGGGAATGGAGTTAGGGCTGGGAAAGAAACCAGGAAACAAGGTGAGCAACTGTCAAAGAAATACATTGAAAAAACAGATTATAACAATATGGAGGGCAGAGTATGCAGTCTGAAGTTATTGCTCTGAATGATGAGGACAGAATGCTGTAAAGCCTGGGTAATTTTATTACAGCGAACACATACAGGATGGGCCAAGTGGCTTATATCTGTGCTGCAAATTTCTGATAAATTTATTCCGACATTTAGAGTTCAAATCTGATGATGCTCATAAATTCTGAAATTTGACTGGAGTTTAATATTCTAGGGAAATGTCAAATAAATCACATTGATCCCTTTCTGCAGACTTTTGTCCATTGCCCTGCATGTTCCAGCATTTCAGTTACATCCATGTCCTTTTATTCTAATGTGATGCTGGTTACTGCCCCTGCCACCTGTCTCCCACCATCTCCGAGTTAAATGAATTCTTCCCCCGATCTTTCTGAGAATTAGTTTCAATCTAAAACCTCCAGTTACCGACCTCTCTGTTATAAATAGCTCCTTCCTATCCACTCGATCAGGATTCCTCAGCATTTTATCACTTCAATTATATCTCAGCTCATCTTCCTCAGTAAACATCCCCAGCCTATCCAACCTTTCCTCAGAGCAGAAATTTTCCAATTGTAGAAACATTCTGATCAATCTCTTCTGTACCCACTTTGGTTTGATCACATCAACCCTGGAATGTGGAGATCAGAAATGTGTGCTGTACTTTAGCTGTGGTAAAACGAGTGTTCCTGACATTTCCCATGTCACCTCCGTGTTCTTGTGGTTGTCGCTAATACAAGAAGTGTCCTGGCTTTCCCACATGGAACTGGATGTGCACTCCATAGGGCTGCAATTCCCCACCATGTGTTTATTTGTTAACTAATCCTAAATTAACTTCAGATTAAAACAAGATTATCAGCGAACCACTAATCAACTTCTTCCATTATACTCAAGCCACCTTACTTTTTAAAATCTCTTTAAAATTATTACTATCTAAACACAACAGGCTTTAATTTGCTGATCAAGTATTCAGATGTCTCCACTGTTACAATCACTTGAAGATTATCTTTACCTTCAGCTACATTTGGTGAATTGAACACTGATTGTAAATATATGAATATCAAAAGGACTTGAGTTTTATGATGATTAATCCAGTCTGACATTCTTGTTGGTTAATATCTTGAAGAGAACTGTCCTCAGAGCTCCAGCTGTGCTCTGACTTCATTCACAACTGGATGTGGTTGGACTGCACATCTTAGATCTGTTCTGTTGTTTCCCGGATTGCTTCACTCTGTCTATCACTTGCTGCTTATGCTGTTAGGCACACAAGTAGTCCTCTTTGGTAACTTCATCAGGTTAACACCTCATTTTTAGGTATTCATGATGCTGTTACTGACATGCCCTCCTGAATTCTCTCAGTTGAATAAGGATTGATTCTCTGGTCTGATGGTAAGAGGCAAGTTGGGGAATATGCTGGGTAGTGATTCTGTAAGTTTTGTTGGAGTACAATTCTACTGCTGTTGGTGGAAGGAAAGAGCTATACTCTTGCACGGTAAGCCGTATATGCAAGAAGCTACATGCAGTATCATGAACACTGATAGACCAAGAAATGAAATGCGAGCATCACTGTACAATGATGCAGGATCACAACTGCAGCAGGGGGAGATTAAGAGCCAACTTGACATTGGAGTAGGGAAAGAAGCAGCTGATGAGATTGTCTCATTCATAGTCACAAAGAGACTCTGTGAGATTATTGAACTGTTAGAGGTGAGGGTGGAGGAGGTTGGGGAGATGGAGAGCCCTTCAAAAGAAACTAATCTGCCTGAGAGTTATGGGATCGACTTGATTGCCATGCATTTAATAGAAAGCTAATTGAAACTGTTTTTATCCGCAAATGATAACAAGACAATAGAAACAAACCCCAGAATACATGGTTTAGAGATGGATGTCAATAGCCCATCAATATCCAACTCCTGCAATCATTGAGCAAACGTATGTGTAATTACCCTGTTCTGATGAACCAGAAAACCGCTGTTCACTCTGTGCAGATGGACAGCGATGTGGAGAAGGATTGGCCTAGTGGTATTGTCACTAGACAGTTAATCCAAAGCCCCAGATAAAATTCTGAAGACCTGGGTTCAAAGCCTACTGCAGCACTTGGGGGAATTTGAATTCAATAAAAAAACTCTGGAATTTAAGAATCTAATGATGACCATTAATCGATTGTCAGAAAATCCATCCGGATCACTAATGCCCTTTCAGGAAGGAAGCTGCCATCCTTACCTGGTCTGGCCTACATTGTGACTTCAGACCCACAGCAATGTGGTCGACTCTTACCTGCCCCCTAGGCAATTAGGGATGGGCAGTAAATGCTGCCGGGCCAGCGACACCCTTATCCTGTGAATGAATAAAGGAAAATATAAGTCTCTACCCAATGTGAATCTGCACACGTTCAACGATGTTGTGAACATTTCCAAAGCTAAGTTCTCTATATGCAAAACTGTATGAAGTGCCAAAACTATTGTTCATTACTTGGTGTGAGCAAGAGAAAATAAATCCTTCAACTTGTGGTTATGAGTAAATTCACTGGTGTCTCAGCAGGATGGATGCCTGAGTGAATCCCTACCACCCCCCCCCCCCACACACACACACACACACACACACACAGAACAGGTGAGCAGCTTCTTCCCAGTCTGACTGGTTTGGCCAGTTTCCAGATGGGATGGGTAAAGTATTCCCTTCTGGTATTCCCCACATTTCCAGAGTCTGGCTGCACTTGTGTTTTGCCATTTCAGATAAATGCTAGCAAACTGTTACAATCACCGTTACACCCTCCCCCACACCCGCCACCACCCACAGAATCCAGTATAAAGCAGTAAACATTATCTCTTGCTGTGGAGGGACAGCCTGTGTTGGTCTGAGCAGGAACACTGAGCAGATTTATGACAACTTAATCGGTGACCAGAGCAAGTTAAGCAAGTCCAAATAAAATGCATTATAGCACAGAAAGAGGCCCATCAAATCCAAGCTGGCACTCTGTAGCAGAATCCAACATTCTCATTCCCCATCCGTACCCCAAACTCTGCGATTTTATTTCCCTCAGATCTGATATAATTGTTTTTATCAATCATTCATCTTCTCTGCTTGCACCACTGTAATAGGCAGCATGGTCTGCATATTTCCAGCCAATACAGTCAGCAGAGACACTTACTCATCTCCCATTGTCTCAAAACCTCATATCTGGTCTTAATTCTTTTGCCATCACCTATCAAATACAGATATTTTTGTCTGCTATATCTAGGTCTGTTATAATCTTATACAGCTTTATCAAAAATATATTTAACTTGTTTATTTCAAATAAAATAGCAATTTCTTCAAATCAATCCAGTGACTGCATTTTCTTCATCAGTGAACCACTCCAGTAAGTCTACTCCACACCCTGAAGATCACTCATATCTTTCCTTGTGAATGTCTGTTTTGTTCCACAAATCCAGACGACACAAGTTTTCTGTACAACAGCAGTAGCTTTATTATCGGACAGCTGGCAAAAATTTCAAAGCATCTCTAAAGTCGCCGAGTGTCTACTTGTGCAGACTCATCTTCACGAATCTCTGCCTTACCCACAGAGACAGTGTATTTAATAAGAATTAGACAAAGGCATATCAGTCACATGGGCGATTGCCATTACATAGTTTAAAGCTGGTAATTATGAATTTACAAAGCTTGATGAATGCCAATGTCCTGTGATAATGTGTGATGGATTACAGAATCTGATTATCGTATTGTTCATGATTATGTGTTGACGGGAAGAGATTAAGGCAGAAGGGTTCTTCCTTCAGTAAATGTGGGATTCACTTACCTAAGCTCATATGGAGGGGAGGTAAGACAATGGGAGCGGGAGGCAGTTTAACAGGGTTGTGCCCAGGACTGTCAGTCTTGTCTGGAAAGAGCATATTCCTCTGTCTGGGGTTACGGGAGAATCCACATGTGTGGTTGCAAGAGGTTCCATTTCGAAGATACCGTCCACCTCACCCCGACTGAGGTGTTCAGTCTGTATTGCAAGAGTACAGGCCTTGTACTCTTACAATACGGCAGTAAGACCTTTGGCATGAGAATGTTTAACCCTTGAGTCGCCAATGCATCCTGAAAGAGAAGCAAAGTATGGAACAGGCCCCTCTGTGGTATTTTAACTTCCTCATCCTGACCAGGAATCTGTTGACCACAATTGGATGCAATGATTGACTGTGACCTAACTAGAACTTTGACAACAGTCAGCATCTTTTCCATGAGTATGTTATCATCCCCTCTATTAATGAAGCCCAGCATCCTATACGTTTACTCAAAACACTTTATGTTCTCTCTCCTTTAAGGATCTGTACACATTGTCCCGCATTCCTGCTGTCCTACTCTCTATGTATGTGCCGTTCAAATATATATTCCCTTTCTACATTGCTTCTCTCAAAATGCATCAACTTACTGTGTGTTCTAAAGAAGAGACATATTATACTCAAAATATTATCATTCTACCCCCTGGAAAACAGAACAGTACAGCACCTGAATAATCGGCCCACCATGTCTGTGTGGATCATGATGCCATTCCAAACTGATTCCATCTGCCTGTACATGATCCATATCCCTGACAACCCATGCCCGCTTATCTGTCTGTCCAAATGCCTCTTAAACATTGTGATTGTTTCTGCTTTTACCATCTCTTAGGCAAGTACATTCTAGTCACTGACCACCTCCTGCATAAGAAACTTGTGTGACACAACTCCGTTTTAACTTGCACAGATGTTGTTGAAAATGCTCAGCAGGTCATGCAGCATCTGTGAAGAAAAATCAGTTAATGTTTCGGGTCCGGTCTCCCTTCCTCAGAAATGTTAACTAATTTCTCTTCACAGATGCTGCTAGAACTGCTGAGCTTTTTCACAAACTTCTGTTTTTCTGTTTTTCTTTCTGGTTTACAACACCTGCTGTTCTTTCGGTTTTCATTCCCTTTAAACTTGCCCCCTCTCCCCTTAAATCTGTGGCCTGTGGAATTGGTAATTTCCACTTGGAAAAAGATTCAGATTATTCACTCTGTCTGTGCCTCTCGGATCACTCAACAGCCACCTCTCCCAATCCAGGCAACATCCTGTTAAACCCATTTCCAACCTCTCCAAAGCCTCCACATCCTCCTTATGCGGTGATCAAAACGGCTCACAATACCACAAAGATGGCCTAATGACAGTTTTATATTCAGTCCCCTGAAAGAAGAAGGCAAGCCTGCCATCCACCTCTTTCACCACATTCAGGGAGCTGTGAACTTGCACCTCTGTATATCAATGCTGCTCAGGGCACTTCCTTTTAGTGTATACATTCCTCTTACAATGAGCCGCCCAAAACGCATCACGTCACACTTGTCTGAATGAAAATCTATCTGCAATTTCTCTTCATAACCTTCCAACTGATCGCGTCCTTGATGTTTCCTTTGACAACATTCTTCACGATTCACAACTTCTTCACTTTGTGCCATCTACAAACTTGCTAATTAAATCGTTTACATTTTCAGGCTAATCATTTATATGTGTTACAAACAACAGATGTCCCAGCTCTGACCCTTGTGGAACAGAGGCACTGGTCACAGACCTCCAGCCAGCAACATACCCCTGCACAACTGTTGCGGGGAGAAGTATCAAAGAGGAGCCTTGAGTTCTGTGCTGAGCAGCATGACCAATGTTTATTCAGAGCTCCTTACTAATGCATGATGGAAGAGTTCCCTCTCTGGAATTCTGTGGCTCCCCCAGCCAGGTCCAGCATTTTGATGTGTTTCTTTCATACATTCCACTAATATTTCTCCCCTGACCCGATCTCCTGGGTTCGGGATGTCAGCTCGGATGTTTATGAGCTCCCTTTCCCAGTCTCTGATTCTCTGTCCGTCTGCAACTTCCCCTCTCAGCTCATGCAGCTGCTTTGTCAGTTCTTTCACAAATTGTTTCACCCTATCCTTGCCATTGCACATCTCCTGCCCTCCCACTACCATACCCTCTGGCAGCTGCATAGTCCATCCGGTCATTAATTCAAAGGGGGATTGCTCAGTTCCCTTTGCTGGGGTTGACGTCAGTTTCATTAGGATTGTGGGGAGTACACTAACCCACCCCTGCCTGTCTCTGTCAGGGCCTTAGTCAGACTAGCTTTCAGTGTCTGCTTCATTCCTTCTACTGTCCCTGAGCTCTGGGGGTGGTATGTGAGATGGGATTTCTGCTCAGTACCAAACAGGCCACAGAGCTGCTTAACTTAGTTTCCTGGAACGTATGTCCCTTGGTCAGAATCTGCGGGGGAATGCTTCCGCCCACTGAGTAAACCTGTTTATTAAGACCCAGCAGGATTCCCTTCCCTGGGATTGGGATGGGGGTGTACGTAAAATCCATCTGTAATTGTTCCCGTAGGCCCCTGGGTCCCTGCAGCTTCCTCCATTTTATCCTGATTGTTTTCCCTGGCTCACACTGTGTACAGACTACACCCCTTCTACAAAACCTTCTTGTTCCAGAACACCCCTTTAGTTGATCATCCGATATTGCATTTTATCCTGCTCAATATGGGCCAGCCCATGATATGTTTTTAATAATATTTGTCTTATACAGTGGCACTGCTGGATCATCCAGACTCTGTCTTGTCGTATTACTGCCCCACCCTTTTCCCATTCCTGTTTCTCCTGCTGTGGGACTGTTTCTGGAAATGTCATTAAACTTTCCTGTCTTGCTTCTGTAGCTGCTGCCACTGCATCCTCCTCAAATGTCTGCACTGTTTCAGTAAGTATGCTCACCCATGCTCACCAACTACCCCGTTGGTGTGAGGTTTCTACTTTCCTGTGAGCTCTAATCTTCATTATTGCTGCTTCACTGGGAAAGTTAGCTGCTTCCACTAACTCTCTGACCTGTTCTTCATGCTCAATGTGGCCCCCAGACAGGGTGATGTACCTTCACCGAGCCCAGTCATGAACTATACCAAAGGCATGCTGACTGTGTGCATTTTGCCTCCCTCACCCCTGGTTAATGAACGCGCTTCTGCCAGGGCTCGTGATGGTTCTCTATTTCTGGATAATTCCTCACAAAATTCCCACAATAATTAAACAATCCTAAAGTTTGCCTGATCCCTTTACGGTGTGTGGGTAGATAATTTTATCAACATAGTTTTTGTTCCCACTGGGACTGTCCCCTCTCCCTTCCTGATTTGATCTCCCCAATATGATGTCCCAGTTCCGTCTCTCCCTACCTTCCCAGTTGCACTCTTTGTGCGTTAATTTTAAGCCTGGCCTGGCTAACCTGCTCCAATACCCTGTTTAATATCTAGATATGTTCTTTCTCACTGCTTGAGGTGATGAGGTGTTGGTAAGATCAGTGTGACTAAATCCATCAAACACACATCGGTGGGATATACTGGAGTATTGCGGGATCCCTGAGGTAATAGTATCCTGGTGGCCTGTTCTCCTCGGTCAGTAAACACCACTCTCGTCTGCCATTCAATGTCCACAGGTATGGACCCAGACTATTTCCAGCTTCTGTCAATCTATCACTGTCACAATTACTGCCTCCCCTGCCCCAGCTTTGATGAGAACCCGTTTGTGTGGGGAGTGAGAGGGCCCTCGATCTCTACAGGGTCGATAGATAATAACCCACATTCCTGTTTGAGTTACGCACACCGCTGAGTGGGTCCGAGCTATAACCCACCAGATTCTCTGACTGACCCAGTCTCCCTGCAATGTAGCTACTCCGGAGAGGTTGCCTCTCCTTTTCTTTCTGTCCCAGTCCTGGCCGGAGCATCCCCATGTTTAAATTCACGTGTTGACATCAATAGTTGCCATTTTAGAATAAATAGGAGCAACTCCCAGAATGGTCCCTTTTTGAGTTTCACACCTCTATATCTGAATACATTTTGTCATACTCCCGGTCTACATAGGGACAGGTTTATTTCATCCAGCTTCCTGAGTTCCCTCTCCGACTGCTCTTATTTTAGTCATTGAGGGGGTGAGTAGTAAATCCTTATCGGTAACTGATAAAGATGCTCCATATTAGCATAATGCGGTGCTGGCCCCTTAACAGCGCGTCAATAAATATTCATGAGTTATGCATGTGCACATGTGAATACAGGCCACACACAATGTGAACACCTATCTCCCTCTCTCTGCCTCCATTCCCTGGTTCTGTGCTCTTTCCTGCTTCCCTTGTAACATTGTGGATCTGGTTACCCTCCCAGGGTATTCCCCTGTATTTCTGAGTTTGCCTCAGTTCTCATGGTCCAATTCAGAATGTTGTTAGAATTATCTCCCACTGGGAGTCCCATGTTTATAATTACAGTTAAATGTAGTACCATTTTAAATACATCAAACTGATTTCATCATCGCAGGATGGGGTTTGGTAATCCCCCGTGGTCCTTACACACCTCAGGCTTCCTCTCTGTATTATCCTCTGTATTACCCATGGGTCCCTGAGTCACCAAGGTTATTTTAGCCCATTCAGTCTGTCCTCTTCCCCAGTGTGTTCCTGCAATATCTGTAAATGCCTGGAGCCATTGATCGGCTGTGCTCTGGGGGGAACCGGGTCACACTCGCAACCTCTCATTGCAGCGACAGGTTCTGCTGTACACGTCAGGGCATCTTGGCTTGAAGGAGGGTATGCACATCATCATTGGTGAGACTGTGTACCTCAACTAATTCATCCATATTCTCCCAATAAGACCCATTATTACCATTTCTCTACCAGGCTGGGTGTTCATTCACCAACATCTGTCGTTCAGCCAGGTGAACGGTTCAGGTTTGGTTTCTGTCATTTCCATTCGCTGCCCCTCTCGTCTGTCCAAATTTGAGTTTTGATGCCCAGTGGTGCCATAGACACTGCCTTCCGGGCCTTACAGAATGGTGGGCCATACCATCCATGGCCGTTCCTCTGTCCATGCATGGGAGCTTTATCATATAACCCGTTCCAGTCAGTGTCACCATCCTCACTGCTTTCTGAGGAGAGCGGGGCACTAGGTACCTCCCCCACTATAACTACGATCTGGCCCTTTGGATTTAAGGCTTCACATCTGAGAGCCACCACCTTCACTTGTTCCTGTTTCTCATAATAATGTAACATTCCGTCATTCCTGGAATAAAACAGAACAAAATGTAGATTTGGTTTTACTTGAAATAAGAATAATTTGAGATTCACTCGACATAATTTTCGAGGTGAAAATTCTACTGTCAGTATTTAAGTGAAATTAACGTGATCATACTGTGAAAATAATCCTGGAAATCAACAACCATAAATGAGCTCAATAATATGTGATTATTTGTACCAGTTCTTGCATTGAAAATTCAATGTTATTCAACGCTTGTCAACTGTTACAACATGCATTGTAATCAGAGCAGAAAGTAATGGAAGGTTATCAGAAAAAAAAAACAGACTTTAATTTTAGCTTCACTGCAATAATGAACCGAAACAATATTTGGACATATGATTGAACTGAAAACTGTGTTATAGAGTGTCCATATTGACATGAAAAAATATTTTAGTTTGCAAGTTGTTCTGCGCTAGGAATAATTTGAAATAAATTGTGATTATTAATTGAACATCTACAATATATTTTCAAGAGAATAATCAGATGTTTTTGGAGGAAATTAGGATAGGAAACAAATATGTATACCTTGATATGAATAGTTTAAAAACGTTTAGAAATTGACCGGGATTATTTGATTGAGAGAGGCTGCATGAGTATAAAGATTAATTTGCCTTTATCGTTGCATTGTTGGTTTCACTAGAATCTGTTGTATTCTAAACTCTTGTTGTGTGCAATGGACTGTCGCTAATAGCTTAATTTATCTGAGAGACCCTGATCAGGTTTCCTTTGTCTGTAAATCAGGGGGCCAGTGAGCAATACGCCTGTTTTTCTTAGGGCAAGCAAAAATTCATTTCAAAGGAAAGAAGTGGCAGATCACACTGAGAATGGTTTCCAGCACACACCATCAGGAGGGAAGGGTTTTTCCAAAGACTTCCAATCTCTGTCTACAAATCTGATGGTATCTGCGTTTGTCAGTTTGTTAAGGATTCAGCCTCTTTGGTCTGAGCTGTATTCATACAAGCAGTTGTTTCATTATGTCACTGCTTTTTTACTTCCCCTTTTACCATGATTCTGGGAGATTACTTTCTGCAGATTAGACTATTCTGTTAATCAGTAATGTTCAGTAACTCAACATTGAATGGTTTTGACTCTAACAGGGCAGTGGCCTTGTTTTCAGCTAATTATTCACTTTCAATTTCCTGGTTGTGTTGAATGTTTCAGAAACAAGCTCTGGGCAATGTTTCCATTCAGTTGTGTTGGATTCACTGACAGCCATGTGGTCAGTCAGTTTCTGGTGATGATCAGTTTCTCTGTCCTATTTGGCAATGCTCACTTGCTCAGTTTTCACTGTCTCTCCTCAGCATCAGTCCATCAGCTGCTTAAACCCTCCATCCAACATTTGATCCCTCTCAGCGTGACTACTCCAATACAGTCCAAGCTTGTCTCCAAAATTCTATCTCCATTTCCTCATGATCATCTCAGATTCTACTGTCTGTGTCCTTACAGCAAGTTGCGTAAGACATCTACGTCAGGTTTAACCTGATCTGCATTGCGTTCAGAAAGTTAATTTCAAAATTTGGTTTGCTGCTTCTAAACCTACCCATGCCTTCACCCTGTCCATTCGTGTAGTTCCACACCTCCCTGAGGTATCTGCACTTATCCAATTCCAGCTGCTTGACAGTTTCTTGTTTTATTCTCCTCCCTGTTGGTTGCTTTAGTTTCAGATGCCTTGAATCCAGGCTTGATAATTCTCTTCCCCTATTCCCTTCAACTCCTCCATTCCATAGGCTCTCCTTAACATCCACTTGTTTGATCAAGATTTTGGTTTCCAAACTTAAAACTCTCCCTTTGTAGATAGGTAACAGCCTCATGGTATCATTGCTGAACCGTTATTATTCTGGGGACCCTGATTCAAATCATACTACGGCAGATGTAGAATTTGAATTCAGTGTAAATCTAGAAATATGAGGCTATTGATGACCATGAATTATCGTCGATTGTCAGGAAAAACCCACCTGGGTTCACTGATGTCCTTTAGGGAAGGAAGCTGCCATTGTTACTTGGTCTGGCCTACATGTGACTCCTGACCCACAGCAATGTGGTTGACTCTTACCTGCTGTCTGGGTAATAAATGCTGCCCTAGCCAGTGGTAACTACATCCAGTGAATGTATTTTAAACAAAGCTCTCAGTCCTGTGATCATGTGAGAGAGAATCAGAAGGTGACCATTCATCCCCACGAGCCTGCTCCACCATTCAAAAAGACCAGACCTGATCTGTTCGTGATTTGCATTCCATCTCCCCCCAAAGCCCCATTAACAAGAATCTATCAACCTGTGTCTTAAAATACTCAATGCACCCACCTTCTGCGGCAGAGAGTTCCAAAGTTGCACAGCCTTCTGAGAGGAAACAAATCTCGTCAACTCTGTCCTGAAAGCATAAACCCAATTTTAATGCAGTTCCCTCTGGTTCAGGAATGACCCACAAGTGAAACATCCTTTCCACATCCTCCTTCTCAAACCGTTCAGGATCTTATGCACTTCAGTCCTGTCACCTCTCACTCTCCCAAACTCCAGCTGAAACAAACCCAGCCTGTCCAACCAATCCACATTTTATTTCTGTCACGCTGGGTGTGAGTGGGGTTGAAATGTTGTTTTATGTTTATGATGCATTGAATGTGTTGCTTCACTGCGAGGGGTCTACAAGTCAATGCCTCACTGTATTACATATATCTTACATCACTGTGGTGTTTCCACCCCTCCCTCCATTGTCTAACGAAAAACAAGGAGAGAGAGAGAGAGATTGAGAAAAGTTATTAGAAAAGTTGTTATCACCTAAAAGGTCTGTTTGTAAAGATTGCATTGGAATTGAAGTAACCAGTTGGTAACATTTTGTCATTAATATGAACTAACAATTTATCAACGACTGAGGGCAGGCTTATCAGCTGATAACTTATTTTACCTTACATCCTTCTTATACTGGGGGGGTTATATTAGCAATTTTCCTGTCCTCTGGGACCCGCCCTGAGTCCAGTGATACCTGAAAGCTCACAACTAAAGCCACCACTATCTCTTCAGTTATTGCCTTCACAACTCTGGGGAGTAGTACATCTGTTCCAGTTGTTTTATCTATTTTCAGACCTTTCAGTTTTCCAGCATCTTCTCCTTGGTGATGGCCACCGTACTCATCTCTGTCCCCTTGACTCTCTTAAAGTTTTGGGATATTGCTCCTGTCTTCCACCGTGAGGACTGATGCAAAGTACTTATTCAGTTCCTCAGCCATTTCTTTGTTAGCCGTAACTGCTCTGCCAGCCTTATTTTCCAACGGCCCAATGTCCACTTTTGCCTCTTTTGAACTTTGTATATCTCGAGAAACTCTGGCAATCTTGTTTTTAATATTACTGACTAGCTTTCCCTCATGCTTAATCTTCTCCCTCCTTATTTCTTTCTTCATTGTTGCCCATTGGTGTTTCTAGGCTTCCCAATCCTCTGGTTTCCCACTGCACTTTGCCACATGATGTGATTTCTCTTTTGCTTTTATGCCGAGTCAGCCATGATTGCCTCATGCTCTCTTTAATACGTTTTTTTCTCCTCGGGATAAATGTCTGCTGTGTCACCCGGATTACTCCCAGAAACCCCTGCCATTGCTGTTCCATTATCTGTCCTATTAGGCTCTTCTCCCAGTCAATTCTCTCCAGCTTCTCCCTCATGTCTCAGTAGTTGCCTTTATTTAGCTGTAATAGAGTTACATCTGATTCCACCTTCTCCCTCTCAAACTGCCAAGTAAATTCTATCATATTAGGGTCACTGCCACCTCAGGGTTCATTCACGTTAATCTCCCTTATGAAGGTTGCCTCATTGCACAACACTAAATCCGGTACTGCCTGTTCTCTACTGGGGTCCACAAGCTGCTCTGAAAAGCCATCTTCCAGAAATTCCATAGATTATTTTTCTTGCAATCTACTGTCAGCCCTATTTTCTCAGTACCCCTGCATTTTGAAATCCCCCCGATTACTGTAACCATGCTTTTCTTACATGCTTTTTCTATTTCCTCATGTGTGTTACGCCACAAATCTTGACTATTTCTTGGAGGTCTCTAGATAACTCCCATTATGGTGTTTTTACCTTCGTGAATCTACATTATCTGACGCCAATTCATTTATGCTATTGATTTAACTTCATTTCTTACTGATCAGGCAACCCCTGCCCACCTGCCTGTCTTTTCGTTTGGATGGAAGACTTTGAATATTTAGCTCCGAGAAAGCTTCAGCCTTATCTTTTGCACTGATGCATCCATCAATGTTTTCCATCATTGTCAATGGGAATACTGGTGGAGCCTCCTCTTCCAGTGAGTTGTTAAATTGTCCACAGCCATTCTCGACTGGATGTGGCAGGAATGCAGAACTTAGATCTGATCTTTTGCTTGCTGCATCACTTAGCTCTATTACTTGCTGCTTATACAGTTTGACATGCAAGTTTGCTGTTTTGTCGCTTCACCTGATTGGCACCTCATTTTTAGGCATGCCTGGTGCTACTCCTGGCATGCTCTCCTGCACTCTCCATTGAATCAGGATTGACCCCCTGGCTTTATGGTCATAGTTGCGTGGGGGATATATCATGCCATGAGGTTACAGATTGTGCTACTGCACAGTTCTGCTGCTACTGGGGGCCTAGTGCCTCATGGACACCTTGTCTTGAGCTGTTAGATCGTTTCAAAGTCTGTCCCATTTAGCACGGTCATACTGCCACACAACACGATGGAGGTTATTCTCAATTTGAAGGTGGGACTTGTTTTCACAATGTCTATACTGTGGTTGCTCTTACTGATACCGTCATGGATAGATGCATCTGCAACAGGCAGATTGGTAAGAATGAGTTCAGGTATGTTTTTTTCCCTCTTGTTGATTCCCTCCCCAACGACTGCAGACCCAGCCTCACAGCTGTGTTCTTTAGGACCCAACCAACTCCATCAGTAGTACTGCCACCGAGCCACTCTTGATGGTGAACATTGAAATCCTCAACACAGAGTACATTTTGTGTCCTTGCCATCCTCAGTGATTCCTTCAATTGCTTTTTTAAAATTCATTTGTGTGACTTGGGCATCCCTATTTGCCTTTGAGAAGATGGTGCTGAGCTGGTTACTTGAATCGCTGCAGTCCACTTGTTGTGGGTTTTTGACCCACAATGCCATTAGGGAGGGAATTCCAGGATTTTGTCCCAATGACTGTGAAGAAACAAATATATATTGCCAAGGCAAGATGGTCAGTGGCTTTGAGGGAAACTTGTAGGTGGTGATGTTTCCAAGTACCTGCTGCCCTTGTCCTTCTGGATGGAAGTGATCGTGGGTTTGGAAGGTGCAGTCTAAGATGTTTCGGTGAATTTCTGTAGAGCACCATGTAGATAGTATACACTTCTGCTACTGATCGCTGACGGTGGAGGGATTGAATGCTTGTAGATGTGGTGCCAATCAAACAGGTTGCTTTTTCCTGGATTCTGTCGAGCTTCTTGAGTGTCATTGGGGTTGCACCCGTCCAAGAAAGTGGAGAGTATTCCATCGCACTGTTGACTTGTGCCTGGTCGATGGGGGATAGACTTTCAGGTACCAGGAGGTGAGTTCCTTGTCACAGTACCCGAGTCTCTGACCTGTTCTTGTAGCCACTGTGTTTATGTGGTGAGTCCGTTGAGTTTTTGGTCAATGGTAACAGTGGGAGATGGAGTGATGGTAATGCTGTTGAATGTAAAGGGACAGTGGTTAGAATGTCTCTCGTTGGTGATGGTCATTGTCTGGCGCAAATGTTACTTGCCACTTGTCGGCCCAATACTGCGTATTGTGCAGATCTTGTTTCATTTGAGCATGGACTTCTTCAATACTTGAGGAATGCGAATGGTGCTGAACACTGTGAAATCATCGGCAAACGTTCCACTTCTGACCGTGGCAAGGTCATTGATGAAGAAGCTGAAGATTGTTGGGCCGAGGACGCTACCCTGAGGGACTCCTGCAGAGATGTCCTGGAGCTGAGATGACTGACCCTCCACAACCACAACCATCTTTCTTTATGCCGGGTATGAATCTAACCAGCGGAGTGTTTGCCCCCAGTACCCATTGTTACCAATTTTGCGAGAGTTCCTTGATGCCATACTCAGTCAAAAGCAGCTTTAATGTCAAGGGCTGTCACTCTTACCCCACCTCTGGAATTCAGCTGTTCCGTCCATGTTTGAACCAAGGCTGTAATGAGATCAGGAGCTGAATGACGCTGGGGAAACCCAAACTGGGCGTCACCGAGCAGGTAATTGCTGAGGAGATGCTGCTTGATAGCACTGTTGCTGAGCCCTTCCATCACTTCATTGATGATGGAGAGGCGAATGATTGGGCAGTAACTGGCCGGGTTGGATTTGTCCTGCTTTTTGTGTGCAGGACAAACTGGGCCATTTTCCACATTGTCGGTTAGATGCCAATGTTGTAACTTACTGGAAGAGCTTAGCTAAGAGAGCAGCAAGTTCTGGAGCATACTTCTTCAGTACTATTGCTGGAATGTTGTCAGAATCCGTAGCCTTTGCAGTATCCAGTACCTCCAGCCACATTTTGATATCACGTTGAGTGAAACGAATTGGCTGGAGACTGGAATCTGTGATGCTGGGACCACTGCAGGATCCCGAGATGGATCATTCACTCGGCACTTCTGACTGAAGATTGTTCCGAATGCATCAGCCTTACCTTTTGCATTGATGTGCTGGGCTTCCCCATAATTGACGATGGGGATATTTGTGAAGCCTCCTCCTCCAGTGAGCTGTTTTCATGTCCACCACAATTCACAACTGAATGTGGAAGGACTGCAATTCTGAGATCTGATGCATTGGTTGTGGGATTGCTTAGTTCTGTATACCACTTGCTGTTTATGCCATTTGGCACGCAAGCAGCCCTGATTGGTAGCTTCACCAGGTTGACACCTAATGTTTTGGTTTGCCTGATGCTGCTTCTTGCATTCCCTCATGCAGTCTGCATTGAACCAACGTTGATACCCTGGCTTCATGTTCATCATTCAGTGGAGGGTATGCCAGTCATGGGGGTGCTGGAGTACAGTCCTGCTGCTGTTGATGGCCCACAGCGCCTTACCGATGCCAGTCTTGAGCTGCTAGAATGGTTTGAAGTCTGTCCCATTTAGCACGGTGATAGTGCCGCACAGCACGATGGAGGTTATTCTCAATGTGAACGCAGGATTTCATATCCACAAGCGCAGTAGTCACTTTTACCAATATTCTCATGGACAGATCCTGCTGCAGCAAGCAGATTAGTAAGGATGTGGTCAGGTATGTCTTTTTTCTCTTGTTGGTTCCTTCACCACCAGCCGCAGACCCAGTCTAGACGTTTAAGCTCCAGCATTAGTTATCAAGTGATTACCATCACAATAATTGCATAATAATTTAAATCAGTCTGGCTAACAAGTATACTGAGGTTGACATTTTAAATTAATTTATTGACTGGTAGGGCAAATAGTACAATATATTCTTTTTTTCAGGATTCAAACAGCAATTATTAAGCCATTGGTATTACAATTATTACACAATGCTTTAACTTAGTCTTGCAGACAAGTACAGTGGGTTCATATTTGAATTTAATCCATTGTTTCCTTGTACCAATACAGTAAGATAAATATCCATTTTATTTCAGATCAACACACCTCCAAAAGAATCAATCATTTCTGATGAAACACGCATTGTAAAAACCTGATTTTTGCTCATTTGAATGATCGCTGTAATCTCAGCCCTTTAAATTTAGAAAACCGTAATTTTCCCTGCAACAATTCCTGTTCATTTCTGCACATGGCACAGTCACATTGTAAGATGAGATTTATCATTATTCTGAAGTTCCCTAATAGCAGTTTGAAAATCTCTTTGTTGCTAATATATAATAATTGTTCATTTCAGCACATAGAATGTAGAATAAACCAGCACAGCACAGACCCTTTGGCCCACGACATTGTGCTGACCTTTTATCCTACACTAAGATCAAACTAACCTCCATACCCTTCATTTTACTATCATCTATGTGCCTATACAAAAGTCACTTAGAAGTCCCTGATGGATCTGATTCTCTGACCACCACTGGCAGTGCATTCCACGCACCCATCATTATCTGTAAAGAAACTATCTCTGACATCCCCCTAAAACGTTCTCCATTGACCTAAAAATTATCTTTTGTGATCAGCACATCCATCCTTGGAAAAAGTGTCTGGTTATCCACTCTATCTATGCCTCTCATTATCTTGTACGTCTATATCAAGCCACCTCTCATCCTCTTTCACTCCAATGAGAAAAGCCCGTGCTCCCTCAACCTTTCTTCATATGACCTGCACTGCAGTCCTGGCAGCATCTTGGTAAATCTCCTCTGCACACTTTCAAAAGCCTCCACATCCTTCCCAAAATTAGGCGAGCAGAAATGAACGCAATATTCCAAGTGTGGTCTAACCAGGGCCCTATAAAGCTGCAGCATAACCTCCTGACTCTGAAACTCAATCCCCCAGCTAATGAAAGCCAACACACCATACGTCTTCTTGAGAACCCTATCATCTTGAGTGGCAGCTTTGAGGGCACTATGGATATGGTCCCCAAGGTCCCTCTGTTCCTCCACGCTGCCAGGAATCCTGCCTTTAACCCTGTATTCTGCATTCAAATTTGAAATTCCAAAATGAATCACTCACACTTTCCCAGGTGGCACTCCATCCGCCATTTCTCAGCCCCGCTCTGCATCCTGTCAATGTGCTATTACAACCTTCAACAGCCTTCCATACGATCCACCACTCCACGAACCTTTGTGTCATCGGCAAACTTACTAACCCACACTTCCACTTCCTCATCCAAGTTATTTATAAAAATCACAAAGAGCAGAGGTCCCAGAACAGAATCTTGCAGAACATCACTCGTCACCATGCTCAAAGCTGAATAGTTTCCATCTACTGTCACTCTGTCATCTGTGGGCCAGCCAATTTATTATCTGGACAGACAGGTTTCCTGTATCCCATGTCTCCTTACTTTCTGAATGAATCTACCATAGGATCCATATCATACAATTTGCTAAAATCCATATACATCACATACACTGCTCTGCCATCAATGTGTTTTGTCACATCTTTAAAGAATTCATTAAGGTTTGTGAGGCATAACCTGCTCCATGCTGACTATACTATTCCAAATAATCATAAATCCTGTCTTTCAGAATCCTTTCCAGTAATTTGCCCACAACTGATGCAAGACTGACTTGTCTATAATTTCCAGGATTATCCCAATCCCTTTCTTGAACAAGAGAATAATGGTTTCCACCATCTGGTGGAACTCCAATGGACAGTGAGGATGCAAAGATCTTTGCGAAATGCACAGCAATCCCTTCCCTTGCTTCCCATAACGACCTTAGTTTCATCCGTTCTGGCCCAGGAGACTTATCTATCCACATGTTTTGCAATATTTTTAGCACATCCTCCGTCTTAACATCAACCTGTTGGAGCATATCAAACATTAAGGACCTCCCATACCTCTTCCAACTCGTGGCCCACGTTCCCTTCACTGTTAGGGGTACAAATGTGGAATTATGTCTCAGTACTGAATTAATGTAACGATATTGCAGTCTATAACGTCTCAATTACAGTGGGCGGCACGGTGGCACAGTGGTTAGCACTGCTGCCTCGCAGCGCCAGAGACCCGGGTTCAATTCCCGACTCAGGCGACTGACTGTGTGGAGTTTGCACATTCTCCCCGTGTCTGCGTGGGTTTCCTCCGGGTGCTCCGGTTTCCTCCCACAGTCCAAAGATGTGCAGGTTAGGTTAATTGGCCATACTAAATTGCCCGTAGTGTTGGGTAAATGTAGGGGTATGGGTGGGTTTCGCTTCGGCGGGTCGGTGTGGACTTGTTGGGCCGAAGGGCCTGCTTCCACACTGTAATCTAATCTAATCTACAGTGACTATCAAATTGTATTTTAACTGAGGAAAAAAATTTGAATTGATTTGGTTATATTTCACTTCATGCTAACAATAAGAGTTTCCTTTTCTCATTCGTAAAACTTACTTAAAATTCATCTCACTTTTATGTACAGAAAGTAGAATTGACATCTGTTTGTTCCTTTCTTTATCAAAGACTGTTAATTTTGAATTTGTAGAAGTTGTGCATTCTTGGAAGGAAGAGAAATTGTCTTCAGCTGAATATTCACATTGAATGACTGATGCATTTTTTAAAAAGTCAACGTACAATTATCACGCAGTCAATTTGTCGTTTGAAGAATTGTCATGAGAGTCCTATTTACTTAAGAACATCATTCCTTTACTCTATTATTAATGTAAATTACTATTTCATTTCCAGTCCATTACACACACAAACTACCTAATTAATTCCCACTCCAATTACTACAATAAACAGCTGATTAGTTTTCATTTGAGTAACTGTGGTGTAAAATTCCAAGCAGTGGAATGTGGTGAAACGGTTAAAAATTATGTCCCAATACATGTGTGAATCTAACCGGAATGGAGGTGTTGCTTAGTCCCGTGTGAATCTTATTACACACCTCCCCGTGTGAATCTTCTTATCTGTATGTAACCAGAATGGAATGTGTTTTTTAGCCTTGCTCTGTTGTTCACATGAATGTTTATATCTGGAAAAGAGTATATCAGCTGGAAAAGTCTCCAGTTCGGTGAGTCTGCTCCGGGGTTACGTTTAACCGCCGAGCGTGGGTTGTTGGCAACCGCTCTACGAGAACTGACGGCTCCCAGTTCCGGTAACATGTAGAGTGAGTATAAGCCAGACCCGTTGTTTGGACCTGGTTGTGGCGACGATGCGGGGAATAAAATGCCCATATTCTAGCAGACTCGCCTCTTGGTCGTTTGTTCTGTGTCAGACTACTCTCCTACGAACCTGACCTTGAGAATTTTTTAAAACATTTGGCGCTGCGAGCAGGGTCAATCGCAATTGAGGAGAGATTTTGATACAGAACAATGTTTTGGAAAAAGACTAAGAAACCAGAAGAACAAACTGTGGAGGTCCCGACCGTCCCGGGATGGCATGGATGTGGGCATGTACGTGGCAGTTTGTTTGAGAGAGGATCCCAGTCCTGCCGAAGAACCCCTTGCCTGGGGTACAGCGGAGGATGTTGGCATGTAAGCGGAGTTAACAGAATTGAATGGGATTGAACTGAACTGAACTGAGTGGAACTGAAGTGAATCAAATTGAACGGAACAAAATGGAACTGAGCTAAATTGAATTGAAATGGACGGAACTGAATTGAACACAATTGAATTGAACTGAACAGACCTGAACTGAGCTGAATTGAACTACACTGAATTGACTGAACTGAAATTAACTGAAACGAATTGAACTGAATTAAGCATAAGGTAACACATGTATTGGGCCAAGCAGTGGAATGTGGTGTAAAATTCCAAGCAGTGGAATGTGGTGAAACGGTTAAAAATTATGTCCCAATACATGTGTGAATCTAACCGGAATGGAGGTGTTGCTTCGTCCCGTGTGAATCTTATTACACACCTCCCCGTGTGAATCTTCTTATCTGTATGTAACCAGAATGGAATGTGTTTTTTAGCCTTGCTCTGTTGTTCACATGAATGTTTATATCTGGAAAAGAGTATATCAGCTGGAAAAGTCTCCAGTTCGGTGAGTCTGCTCCGGGGTTACGTTTAACCGCCGAGCGTGGGTTGTTGGCAACCGCTCTACGAGAACTGACGGCTCCCAGTTCCGGTAACATGTAGAGTGAGTATAAGCCAGACCCGTTGTTTGGACCTGGTTGTGGCGACGATGCGGGGAATAAAATGCCCATATTCTAGCAGACTCGCCTCTTGGTAGTTTGTTCTGTGTCAGACTACTCTCCTACGAACCTGACCTTGAGAATTTTTTAAAACAGTAACCACATTAAATATGCCAATACAGTCCTGCCCGTCCTGGGTGGGAACATTTTCAAAGGAGCTTGTGGAGCTGTGGTAGTGTCTCTACAACAAGACCAGGAGGCAAGGCTTCAAATCACACCTTCAACTGAGCTGTATCAGAACAACTCTGAATGTTGATTAGAAAATACCTAAGCACAGACTTTTCAATCCAACATTAGATCTGCTTCTATCTATTATTCGTTGCAATAATCACAAAATCTGATTGTTATTTTTGTCTCATTACCAAGAAATATGTGTGCAGGTATCCCCCACTTTGAAAAAGTTTGTTTTACGCCACTTTGCTTTTCCAAAATAATTACCTTAGTACGTGTTTTCACTCGCTGAAAGAAATCCGAAGCGGATTTTAGCTTTTAGGAAATTGGAGGATTTTTTCCCCATACAAATGAATGCTTTTTCTATTTACACCATTTCAGCTCATGAAAGGTTTAATTGCAATGCTCTACTTTCGGATAGCGGGGGATACCTGTATCTAATTACGTTGCTTATAAGTTCCTGAAGAATATTTGAGAATGTTGCAGAAATGGCACAGACTTTGGGTGGCACGGTGGCTCAGTGGTTAGCACTGCTGCCTCAATTCTGTGTGGCAACTGTCTGTGTCGAGTTTGCACATGCCCCCCGTGTCTGCGTGGGTTTTCTCCAGGTGCTCCGGTTTCCTCCCACAGTCCAAAGATATGCAGGTTAGGTGAATTGGCCATTCTAAATTGCCCGTAGCGTTAGATGGGTTAGTCAGGGGTAAATGTAGGGGAATGGGTCTGGGTGGGTTTCTCTTTGGAGAGTTGGTGTGAACTTGTTGGGCCGAAGGGCCTGTTTCCACACTGTAGGGAATCTAATGTAATCTAAAGTTTAAAATGTTTAAATCCAATTGATCATTCTTTTTTGTTTGGACTTGCCCCTTTGAAAAAATCGAAACACATGAAACATTACTCTTTCATACTATAAATTTGAAATAAAGTTTATTTCTTCTTCAGTAAACTAACAAATCCCACTACCTATTTCTTGTCAGTCAACTGATTAACTACTTCGTAATTAAATGTTGTGATTCATCGAAATATTACTCTGTCCTTTCATAAAAATGATTTTTAAATTATTGTTCGATTTATGAATTGTCAGAAAATTGTTTTTTTATTTTTCCATTTACCTGTTCATTTTGACTGTAAGATTAAAATACTTTGAAAATATTGGAGTGTGTTCATTTAAAAATAAGCTTTTCACATCTCTCACATACCTTGCTTGTTGCATTGTGGATTAAGAATGGTGGAATTCTGGTTTTCTGGTGGAATTCCAGTAAAAGCCAAACATTTGTTGACTTTAACTAAGATCTTAACACCCAAATATCAATATGTTGTTACGTCATATAAAATATATCAATGTTATTGAAATCAATACTCACACAAACTATTGCACATAAAGCCCCACAAAGGTCTTCTTGGCTATAATGCAAGGTTACAGGAATATGGAAGGGAGATGAGTTTGGGTGGGATAATCTTCGGTGTAGTAGTGTGCACTTGATGGGCTGAATAATATGCTTCCACGCTGAGGGAATTCTATAATTACTGTTCAGTATAGCAATCTGAGTAAGTATCTTATTGTTCCTGAGATCAATAAACCCAGTAAACATTTGGTTGTCAGTCCATCCAAAAAATGCAATTGATATCTTATATTGCAATTCAGTAATTGCATATGATTCTTGTTGCTTAAAGCAATAGTCATACTTTATCATAAATTATCAAGGATGCAACAGCAAAAAGATTGAAATGTTGATAGTTCTAATTTGTAGCAAGTTTTCCAAACTGCTTTCCAGTTCAAATATCACAAAAATTGTGCAATTTTGCCTGAGTACAATCATAGATGTAAATATTGTGAGTTCGTGTCCATTAAAAAAAATTATTTGCCTATTCAGAGCAAATACTGAAAGTTGCCACTGTAATTTTAATTTACTGTGTCTTTAATTCTGTAAAACATTCCTGTTAATTGCTCCTCATTTTCTTTCTAACTCGAATTTAAAAGTCAAAACATTGCTCATAGTAAAATTATATGTATTAGAAATGAGTATTCTCTACAAGGAAACAAATGGAAGGATATACAGAATTATTGAACAGCCTATACAATGGAATGAAAAACAATTCCTTCTAGTATAAACTTTGCAATTCATCAATCCTGCCAAAACACGCTAATTCTCAGTTTATCGATCTTAATGTGTATCTAATCAATGTCAGTGTAAACTGCATGAAAATATTGAATCGTTTTATTTGTTAAATGACTAAAATAATTATTACTTAATTGTTATTACAAAAGTGAATTATATTTTAACTATCCACTGAGGTCAAATGACCATCGATCCTAAATTGGACATTCTCAATTCACCCAAAGCTGGACTAACTGGGCTGAGCAGAAAATTCGCTAAACTCAATGAAACAGCAGCTAGTATCAGATGGCTGCGGAGAACAGTGGAAACCCAAGTCAAAGAGATCACAAAGTTTCAGGGAGATCCAGTTACAACCAGCTAAATAGTTGTGTATTGGAGGAGTTTCATCCAGAGTTGCTGTCATCTTGACTTCCTGCCAGTGGCTCAGCACTTTACACTTCTCCACCATGGCAATATTAAAGGGGTTGGAGTCACCCTGCTGGAAGCTTTCAATCCAGTTCATGGACATAATAGGACCTTTATCACTCGACTATTAGTCATTTCCAAACCATTTAAAACCGCTTAACATTATTGAAATCAATGTGCACACAAACACTGTGATACATAAAAACACATGACTGTCTTCAAGGCCATGTAATTACTGTTCAGTGGAAAATGCTTCGTAGGTAACATATGCTTCGGTTGTATATCCACAGCACACATCTGGTTATCACCCCATCCAAGTCATCTGCAAGAGATAATTGACACACTACATGTTGATCAGATTGATAATCACTCTTTAATAATAATGCCTGAGGATATTAATATTAAAATGTATGTGATGATATTCCTGAATATTTGAAAGATTTCCAATAATTTTCCAGTGCAATCATCAATTATAAATGTGTAATTGTGGCTGAGTACATCAATACCTGCAAGATTTTAAAACAAATCTCCATGAAAATTACTCATTTGTTTATTCAGACCAAATATTGAAAAAATCCTCTGTAAATGGCAGTGACTGTATTTTTATAGGATACCCATATTCCTCATCTAGTTATTTTTGTCCTAATTGTGAATTGAATGTCTAAATATTGATGATATAAAAAATTGCAGGAAATGTACTATTTTCATTGTGAAGAAAAGCAGAGAAAGGAATTCTTAAATAACTGAGAATTATGAACCAAACAATACTGATTAATAATCCCTCAATGTCTTTTGTTTTTCAAAACATCACCATGTCATTTTAATCTTCAATTCACTATCTTAATGAATGTCTAATCAACATTAGAGCAAACTAATTTGAAAATATTTAATCATTTAATTTGCCAGACCTCTAACATTAATTATCAATTTATTGCCATTCCAATAATCAGACAGTAATCTTGTTTAGTCTTTGTGACAGGCATCGTGAGATTCATATTTTAGTTTAATCCATTGTTTATTAGCATCAATATTAAAATGAAAAATTGTAATCATTCTTTCCATTATGCACATTCTTAACACATTTGCAAAAGAACCCATGATTTCCCATCCACCGTTCATAGTAAACATATTATCCCTTCTGATGTGAATGCGCAAAATAATCATGAAATTAATATTCAGTCTTATTATTTAACACATGTCAGATTGCTATTCACTCCAATAATTTCTGTGCATTTCTACACATCACACAGTTGCACAGCAATATGAGATTTCTTGCCAATTTAAAGTTTGACATTCACTGATTTAAATACAAATTATTTCTTGTTTCCAATATTTAATAATTGTTCAAATACAGTAGATCCAGCTTTAAGTTTGGAATCATGTTTCAGTACATCAACTGATGTACACATATCGCATGGTATCATTGTACAATTATAGCAAATGCTGGTTTTTATGGTAATAGTGCCATCCTAGTTGATTTTTAGTTCAGTAATGGGATGCAAATTGATTTTTATTTTAATAGTGGAATCCTGTTTGACTTGCTTCGATTTCAATTCAGTACAAACATTTATCTTGTTTTGAATGCCATATCCAGCTCGTGATAAAAATGTTCTAAATTTCCTGTGCTGTTTTTTTGTGCGAAGTGAAGTCACATAGATTTGCTGTTCAGTTCAACAAATTTAATCATTTTTGAATTCTTGAAAGTCCTGCTTTAAAAAAAAAGCAAAAGAGGAATGTGTCCTTCAGCTGATTAATCACATTAAATGAATGCTTGCTTTTATGGATCATGTGCACTGCAAACTTACATCAATTAAAAATACATGTTCCTTCAAGTAAACCAATAGAACGAAATACATAATTCTTGTATCATCTGCATTTTTGAGCAAAATTACTGAATGGCTCATTTTTTCTTCAATCCATTAATATATTTTATTCTTCAGTTTACCGATCTTAATGAACATCCAATCAACATCAGAGCAAAGTAATTTCAAAATATTTACTCAATTTATTTGTTCAGGTTAACAAAAATAATTATCGAGTCATTATCATTACAATAATTGTGAAATAATTTAAGTTTGTCCTTTGAAGGTTATAGCGAAATTCATGAATCAATTTAATCTATTCTTTAACTTAATCTATTGGAACAATACTATAATATGAAAATGCCTTTTTCTTTCAGGTCAACTATCCCATAATGGAATCCACAACTTACCATCCAAATCTCATTGTAAATACAGGTATCTGACTTTTGCTCATATGAATGATCACAGTAATCTCACCCTTGGAGATTGAGGTTTTCACTGCAATAATTTCTGTTCATCGCTACACATTGCAAAATCACATTTCTGATTCTTCTAACTGCACTAACAGAATTTTGAAAATCTATGTGTTGCTAATAGCCAATAATTGCTCAGTTCAGTAATGGGTGTAAATGTGGAATTATGTCTCAGCATACGAACTAATGTGAAGACATTGCAGTGTACAAACTCACAATCATTCTGAATATCAATTTATATTTTAACCATGGAAAAAGAGTTGAATTGATTTCATTATATTTCACTTCAATGGTCATATTTATTTGTATTTCTCATCACAGACTTTTTTAGATGTTACAAAATTCTTTATAATTCATGTCACTTTTTAAGGTCGCAAAGTGAACTTAAAACCCATTTGCTCTTTCCTTTATCAATCGTAACAATTTGTGTATTGAAGAAACGGAGATGGATACAGCACGAAAACGGGCCATTCAGCCCAACTTGTCCATGCCGATCAGGTTTTGTAAACTGAACTAATACCATTACCTGCATTGATAATGACCATTTCTTGTTTCTGTTCTTGTTTCTGATCTACAGCATCTACAGATCTTTCCATTTTTATTTATAATTAATGTTAGAATTCTAAAAAAGAAAACTGTTTCAGTGCTTTCAAAGTAGCTTACTTTGATGTTGATTAAATATTCATTAAGATCAGTAAACAGGATTAAAACAAGGTAACTAGGTTGATAGAAAACTAATGGTCATTATCAAACATTATCAAAGACTGTAAACTCTTTACGACTACAAAGTTCTTAAAATTTTGGAGGAATTTAAAAGCAGCATAATGACATTCATACTTAATTCGTGACCCGAAGCAAATAATTTGGAAGTATTGTGATCATTAAAATGAACAAAACTTACAAGTGGATTTAATGTTAGAGTGAAAAGCAATTCGGTAGATATTTATATATTTTCTCATCAAATTTCAGAGGTGCTTTGATAGACCTCTGTGGAAGGTGGGAATTGAATCCTGGTCTACTCGTAGAGACATTACCAGAGCTCCATAAGAGTTTTCCATAATGTTCCCACTCAGGAATGGGAGGACTATAATCACATGTTTACTGTAGATACTCTCATGAAAACTGCTCAGATATTTATGAAAATAATTGAACTGGGATGGAATCAGATACTTTCTGTGTGTAATGGACTGACAAAAATAATAATGTTGGAGCTAAACAACAATGGTCTTGATTAAATATAAATCGTGTGATAAATCGCAGAAAGTTGAAGGGAGAATCAGTGAAGACTAACAATAAATCAAATGATTCAATATAATTCAACAGTTATTCATTTACCTAAATGAAACTTAAACTGCATTGCAAAGGTCATCAATTGGAAATAATGTATTTTTGATTCAATATGACTCCTCAGCTGAAGAAAACGTCCCTTATTTCCACAAATTTGTGATTTGTACCAATTCAAGATCCACTGTTGAAGAAAAGAACAAACATATGTTAATTCTGTTTTGAATACATAAGTAACCCATGAAATTTAAATGCTTTTGAGCCTGAAAAATATTAAACTCTTATTGTAATAGTTAGAAATATAGAAATGCTAGCGTAATTGTGAAAGACAATCAATGCAAGAAACCATAGAAATGTGCCTGTTGGAAATCAAAAATAAAATCAGAAATTGCTGGAATAAAGCTCAGCAAGTCTGGCAGCATCTGCAGAGAGAAGCAGAGTTCATGTTCTGGGTCCAGTGACCCTTCATCAAAACACATTTTTGTTCACAACCAATTCACTTCAGCACAGTTTCCACTGTTGAAGCGGAAATCAATATTCACAATGATCAGTAGAATATACAATTAAAAAGTTTACATCAGTTGATGAAACGAGCCATATTTTCACAATGTAGCAAACCTGGATGGAAAAAATCTAATAGTAGATATTGGAAATAATTAGATTTTTAAAAAACTGTAAGTTGTAAACTAAAGAAATTTGACATATCTCATTGTTATTTGACTAAACAATCAACAGCAGTTATTGGAGTGAATTGATTCGGCTGAATAATAAGCAATGATTATTATGAGTATTCAAATAAGGTAAAAATGTGATATTTTCGACAAATCTAGATGTGAAGTTATTTATAGTTGGCAGATGTGTTAACAATGAGGACGCTTTTGCGGAAGGTCAGTCAACTCAAAACATTAACTCTGCTTTCTCTCCATTAATGCTGCAAGACCTGCTGACTATTCCCAGAAATTTCAAGTTCTTGTTTCTGATCTACAGCATCTACAGATCTTTCCATTTTTATTCATAATTAATGTTAGAATTCTAAAAAAGAAAACTGTTTCAGTGCTTTCAAAGTAGCTTACTTTGATGTTGATTAAATATTCATTAAGATCAGTAAACAGGATTAAAACAAGGTAACTAGGTTGATAGAAAACTAATGGTCATTATCAAACAGACTTATATTTTCATTCAAAAATGCAGGCGATTCAAGAATTCTCTCTTCTTTCCATTGTATTTCTTGGAGAGAAAGGTAATTTATAATTTGTCAAATTTTAACCGCAATCAGTGGTTAGATGTTTGGGACAGAATTAGACAGAACGTGAATAGGTAATGAATGTGATTATCCTTTTTAGTGAAAGGTACAATCCATGACATTTGGTAGAAAGAAGAAATGTGACACACTTGTGAAATATTGTACATTGACAAATAATTTGGATAAAAGCTTTAACATTTCTGTATCTTCAAATCACTTTTTCATACATTGAACTAAAAATTTAAAAACAATGTGCATGAATTGGGAAAGAAGAAAAGGTATTAAAGATGACAGATCAGCTAAAAGCAAATTCTCTTTTTCCAAACATGTGGTATTTAATTAAATAATTGGAAATTTAATGGATTTTTAGCAAGAACTACAATAAATGTGAACAATCAAGTGAAATATAATCAAATCAATCTAACTACGTTTCCACCCATGAAATTAAATTTAGCTATGTTTGGGAGATTGTAGAGTGCAATGTGTCTTTGAGTCAATTGATGTACTAAGCCATAATTCCACATCTACAGCTGGATATATTGGAGTTAAACCTGTTCGTTATTCGCTAGAAAATGGTTTAAAATAGCTG
This sequence comes from Chiloscyllium plagiosum, assembly GCF_037043375.1. Taxonomy (NCBI): domain Eukaryota; kingdom Metazoa; phylum Chordata; class Chondrichthyes; order Orectolobiformes; family Hemiscylliidae; genus Chiloscyllium; species Chiloscyllium plagiosum. The sequence continues at coordinate 41,905,296 of NW_028270176.1, forward strand.
AAAACAAATTTAAGAATAATGAGAAAATTTGTATTGCAATGTGACTGTACGATATGTTGGCGAGAACTGAAATATTGTTGTGAAAATTCATTAGACTTCTTTTAATTGATAAAGCTGATTAATAATCCTTCCATTAAAATGAGTAGTGAGATGAAAGAGTATGAGATATTTACTATGAGTGTTGGATGAAAAATCTTTGGTTGATTCCTGGTGTGTTGACCAGAAAAAAATGTTAATATTTCATGATGATACTGGCATTAAGAAATAATGGATTAAAAATAAAGGGGGAATCTCATGATGCTTGTTAGAAAGACTAAATTTCATTAAGGTGTGATAGTTAAAATAAAAAAAAAATCTTTATAGAGAAGGCAATGGCTTAGTAGCATTATTGCTAGCCTGTTAATCCAGAGATCCAGATGATGTTCTGGGGACCCAAATTTGAATTCCATCACGGCAGGTCTGACTCCAAACCCACAACAACGTGGCTGACTCTCAACTGTCCTCTGGGCAGTTAGGAATGGGAAATAACTGCTGGCCTGTACAGCGACACCCTCATTCTGTAAAGGCATATAATGTTAGAACTCAACAATTAAAATGATTCAATATTTCCAAAACGGTTTGCTTTGATCTTGATTAGATATTCACTAAGAGTGGTAAACTGAGGATTAAAATATTGTTTCTTTTTAATAACATTCAGAGATTATTGATCAGAATTGTTTTGTCATTCAAGAGTCTCATTTATTCAAAAATTCTATATTTCCCTTATTTTCCCTCGTCCTTCCACAGGATCTGTACTGGGACTCTGTTGTTTATGGCGTACAAAAAATGACTTAGATGAAAATATAAATGATGTATTAGTAAGTGTGCAGACAATGCAAAGGTTGGGGGAATAGTGGATGTGTGGAGGGTTACGAAATATTACAGTGGGACATAGAAAAGCTGCAGATATGGGCGGAGAAATAGCAGATGGAGTTTAATCCATGTAAGTGTGAGGTGCTGCTCTTTGAGAGATTAAATAATAAAGAAAAGTATATGGTGAAAGACGGGACCCTGAATAGCTTTGTTGTTCATGGGAATCGTGTCATTCAAGTCCCCGTCTCCCTTAAAGAGAACATGTAAGTAGATAAGGTGGTAAGATGGCATTTGTCATGCCTGTCTCTATTGGTGAGCAAATTGATTACCAGAGTCAGGTTGTCATGTTGCAGCTTTATAAGACTTTGGTTAGGTCATACTTAGAGTACTGTGTTCAATTGTGTTCACCACATCACAGTAAGGATGCAGTGGCTTTGGAGAGGACGCAGAGGGTGCTTACGAGGATGCTGCCTTTTTTATAGGGTATGACCTATAATGAGATGCCAGAAAAGCTCAGGATATTTTCTCTGGAGCAGTGGACTTTGAGGGGAGACTTGATCAGATCAGGCAAAATTATGAGATGTCTGGAATTAGGTGTCTGGAATGGACGTCTGGGGTGGTGGTGAAGGCAGATACAATTGGAGCGTTTAACAGTCATTTATATTGGCACATGAATATAGAAGGACGGAGGGTTATGGGCCAAGGGCAGGCAGAAGGGAGGAGTTTCATTTGGCATCATGCTCGGAATGATGTCATTGGGAAAGTGTCCATTCCTGTGCTGCACAGGTCAATGTTCTATGCTCATTTCAAGTGCAATAATGTGTAACTCACATGACATTTAATATAATGAATATTTAACCGTGACTGTCAAAATTAGGAATAAAATAGGAAAACAACAAACTTGAGTATAATCGAAAGATATGGTCAATGACATTTACAGAGGTAATTTTTTTCATTTTTTGTTCTGAATTAACAAATATCTTTAAGGCATGTGTTTAAAATATTTGTACTGAGCCATAATTTTTCACTGATAGTTTGACTAGAAACCTGCCAAAAAACTTCTGAAATTCATATCTTACCTTAATCCATTATTTCTTAGTGCCAATACTACAATAAACTGTGGCTGTGTGGAATGCTCTGCCACAGGGGGCAGTGGAGGCCCGCTCTCTGGATTCCTTTAAGAAGGAGTTGGATAGAGCTCTCAAAGATAGTGGAATCAAGGGTTATGGAGATAAGGCAGGAACAGGATACTGATTAGGAATGATCACCCATGATTATATTGAATGGCGGTGCAGGCTCGAAGGGCTGAATGGCCTACTCCTGCACCTATTGTCTATTGTCTATTGTCTAAACCAAAGCATTTTATTCATGTTCATAAAACAAAAGCATTAATTTTCCATACAATGCTCATTGGAAATAGCTGATTGCTACTCATATTAACAGTCAAAGTAATCACAGCGCCATCCATAATGAGATATCTAAAGACATTTTATCCAATAAATACTGTATATTTATACATATTGCTTGTTCAACTAGCAATGTGAGATTTCTCATTAATATTCAGCTCACTCATAACATATTAATAATTTAGTTATTGCTAATATCTAATAGTTGCTCAGTACATTAAAGGGTATAACAGTTGAATTATGGCTCAGTACATCAACGGATGAAAAGGATTTGCAGTGTTCAATCTCCCAATTATTGTGAATATCGATGTGTGTTTTGAATTGATTATATTTTTCTTCAATGCTTAAATTTCTGATCAAACTGAGTGAAATATCTTAATGTGAAAAAATAGTTCAATTTTTGTGAGTTTTTTTGTGTTAACAAGAAAAAGAATTTACAGCTGTTTGCTCTTTCCTTTTTCAATAAGAGTAAATTTTGAATTGTTGAAAGTTGTACAGTAGTGGAAGGAAGGGAATTTGGCTGCAACTGAATAGTCACATTGAATAACACTTTTTTCTGATTTCTTAATGTTGCAAAAAATTCTGATTGTCTTTTTATTATAAGAACAAATACTTTAAACATATTGAATCGTTTTATTTATTTTAATGAATTTACAATATCACACGATTATGTCTACATGTCTTTCATTTAATTATCATGATATTAATTTTTAAGTATGACCATCTGTGCTTTGTACCGTTATTATTGTGAATTACTATTTCATTGTTAGTCCATTACACACAGAATCAGGCATATTATCGCAATGAATCTTGTTTAGTTTTCGTTCGCATAACCACAGTGAGGATGTGACAATACTCCCACCATTCGTTGATAAGAACATAATGAAAGGCTCTTGTGGAGCTCTGGTAATGTCTCTACTACAAGACGAAGAGGTGTGGATCGAATTCCCACCTTCAGCAGACATGTGTCAGAGCAGCCAAGAATGTTGGTTCAAAAATATCGAAGCGGAGACTGAATTGTTTTTGAATCCAACATTGGATTTGCTTCTACCTGTTGTTCATTTCCATAATCACAGAACTCTGCGATTTATTTTCTTCAGGTCACTAACAAAACTATGTGTCTCATTATAGTATCTGAAAATTTTAAATTTGATAACATTGTAGTTTTTAAAATTTAAACTATCTAAATAATGATTTTTTTGTTTAAAATATCCTACCAAAATTAGGGATGTGTACGGTGGGTCAATGGTTACCACTGTGGCTTCACAGGACCAGGGTCCCAGATACGATTCCAGCCTCGGGCGACTGTCTGTGAGGAGTTTGCACATTCTCCCCGTGTCTGTGTGGGTTTACGTCTGGGCATTCCGTCTTCCTCCCACAGTCCAAAGATGTGTAGGTTAGGTGAATTGGCCATGCTAAATTGCCCGTAGTGAAAGGTGCACTAGTGAAAGGGAAATGGGTTACTCGTCGGAGGTTCGCTGTGGACTTGTTGGGCCAACGGGCCTGTTTCCACACTGTAGGGAACTAAAAAAAAGAATCCAATTAGGATCCATATGGTGAGCAATAGCATTTTACTGCCAATCAGCTCAGGAATGTTCACATATAATATATTCTCTGAATTCAATCCTGCAAAAGAATTTCAATAAACATTTAACACATAAACAATATGCATTTCAGAAAATCACGTACATCAGTCCTTTTTCTGAACTATGCAAGATAAAAAATTGATTTCTCCTTCAGTTAATGAAACATATGTCATTTCCTATTGCCCTTCAGTCTCTTGATTACCTTTATTATACAACAAAATTTGTAATTCATCTCATTATTGCTCCATCTTTTGATCAAATTAAATTTCTCCTTCCACTTCGATTGATGTACAGAGAGCTCATTTTATTTCCTCTCGCCTACTTATATTCAGTGTGAAATTAAAATGCTTTGAAAATATTGGTGCGTTCACTTGAAAATCGAAGTTGCAAATGTCTCACTGATCACATGTTGTTTTTAAATGTGATTTACAAAGGAATTAGAGTAAATTCTTACAACAGTGGCTTTAATTATGATCTTTAACACCCAATTGTTAATCCATTCCTATATCACATAAAAAAATCTCAATGTTATTGATATCAATGCTCACACAAAATGGCACATCGAGCCACACAAAAGTCTTGATGGTCATATAATTAATGCTGAGTAGAATCACCTGAGTAAGTTCTTTCTTATTCTTGAGAGCAAGCACCACAGTAAACATTTACTGATCATTCTATCCAATGAATTCAATCGTTACCTTATATTTCAGTTCAGTAATTACACAGGACATATGCAGTTAAAACCAATAGTCATTTTTTTTTAAATTACAGATGGCTGAGGACGCTTGCACCAACATATATCGAGATGTTGATGATCCTGATTCGTTACAAGTTTTAGAACAGGTTCCCAGTCCAAAGTTGGCAAAACATTTCATTTTAGCTTAGTACAAATACTTTGTACTCATGTCTATTAAAAAAAAATCTTCATCTGCTTATTAAGAGAAAACACTGAAAATTGCCACTGTAAATTTTATTTATTGTTTTCATTCATGAAAATACTCATGTTAATTGCTTCTCATTTTCTTCTGAATTCTGATATAAATGTCGAAATACTGACCATAATAAATTATATGAATTATAAAGGAGTGTTGTCTGCAAGAAAACCAAAGGAAGGAAGTATGGACTTCTTTGTAAAACAGCTCCACGTTTGGGAAATCAAAGTGTACACATACCCTGCACAAAGACGACATGACCATGTTCATGGCCATCTAATTACTGCTGTGTAGAACACTCTTCTGAAGTATCTTATTGTCCTTGAGCTCAATAAGCACAGCAAATATTTCGTTATCATCCCATTCAATGGATGCTAGATGTTGATATTCCTGAATATTTCTAAGTTTTCTCATTGTCCAGTCTAATCATCACTACAAAAGTGTAATTGAAGCTCGTTATATCGATATCTGCAAACATTTTGGAGTTATATACATTAAACGTATTTGTTTCTTCAGAGAAAATATTGAATACCATTCTTCACCATTCAATAACATTGACTTTCATTCTGTAATATTAATTTTCCTTGCCTACTTATTTTCTTCCATGTATTAGCGCAAATGTCTAAATATTGATGATACATAAAGTAACTACAATTATGAATTATTTTTCTTCAGAAGCAAACCCGAGATAAGAAAAATAGAATATTGAAAAGCTGAGAATTTTGAATGGCAAAATAATTCTGATCAATGAGTACAGCATATCTGAGGTGCTTTTTACACACCATTATTCCAACATTTTTATTCTCAGTGCACTGATTTTAATGAATATCTAATCAACATCAGAGCAATCTTGTTTAGAAATATTGAGTTATTTAATTGTAAGACTTCTAACACTAATTTTCATTTCATTGTCATTCCAATAATTAGACAGTAATTCAGTTTAGTCTTTGTAACAACATCATGCGATTTGCATTTTAGTTAAGTCCATTATTTCTTAGTGTTTCATATTACAATGAAAAACAGATTATTTATTCCAGGTCAACACACCCACTAAACAAACAATGACTTGCATTCCAGCACTCGCAGTAAATACCTTATTCTTTCTTATTTGAATACGCTCAGGAATCATGACGTTAACGTTCAGACATATAAATCAAGTCATGTCTGATTTCTTTTCACACCAATAATTACTGTTCATCTCTACACATTACGTAGTTACATAACAACCTGACAGTTCTCATCATTAATATGGTGCAATGAACTTTTTGTAATCCAGATTGTAGCCAAAAAATATTTTAACATTGTTCAAATACAGTATATCCAGCTTTAAGTATGATATTATGGCACAGTACATCAACTGATGCAACCATATTACATTGTAGTTTCCCATTCATTGAAAGCAGTTTTTTATTGTAATATTGCAGTCCCAGTTGATTTTTAGTTCAATAATGGAATCCTATTGGTTTTGCTTTTAATAGTGGATTCCTGTTGATTTGCTTTGATTAGAATTCAATTCAATACAAACATGAATTGTGTTTCAAATGATCCCACTAAGACCTACATCTTTTACATACTAAAATTCTTTTAAAAAATTTATGAAGTTTGTTGCATGCAAGAAAAAGTGCAGTTACATCCATTTGTTTGTTCGTTCAACAAACACACTAAATGTTCAATTCTTGGAAGTCCTACTTTTTGAAAAAGGAAAGTTGTCTTCAGGTAAAATATCACATTAAATGCCTGTTTCCTTTTTCAAATCATGTTCTTCAAAGTGATTATTATTTTAATGTTAATTGTAAAAAAAGGATGCTTTGAATTTGTTGTTTTTTAAATTTTTATTTCAACATTATTTATCAATGTGCAATAATTACACAATTATACAAATCCTTTTTAAACCACATGTCATTCACTGCATATTTTATTCACGATAAATTCACTTTCACTGTCAGTTTATTTTCTTCCTAATTATGACACAATTATCTAAACATTGATCAGAATAAGAATTATATAATTTAAAATAGCAGAGCTCTACAAGGAAATCAATGGATCAAAATAACATGCTTGCATTTCTTCCATTATTGAGCAAAAAGAAAATTTTGTCCAATAATCACTGAATGGATCTTTTTTTGTGTGTGTGTTCGGTCTTTAAACCTATATTGTATTCCTTTGTTTACCAACCTTCATGACTATCCAATCAACATCGCAGCAAAGTGCTGTTAAGATATTGAATCACTTTATTTGCTTCCATTACAACATTAATTATCCATTCATTATCATTGCAATTATTACACAATTATTTCAATTAGTCTTTCTATCAAATGTTGTGAGATTCACATTTTATGTTAATCATTTGTATCTTAGCATGAATACTACAATATAAAATCCATTTTTTCAGCTCAACTATCCCACAATGGAACCAATGACTTCCCATCAAATACTCTTTTTAAATATCTGATATTTACCCATTTGAATAATCACAATAATCTCAGACTTTAAAATTCAGAGAACTATAATTACCTTTTATTGGAATAATTCCTGTTTGTTTCTATACATTGCTCAGTCACACAACAAGATGAGATTTCTCATTATTCTTAAACAGACTGATAGGATTTTGACAATCCAACTGTTGCTAATATCTAATAATTGTTCAATCTAGTATGATATATCAATGTGGAATTCCAACTCAGTATCTGAACAAATATAAAATTATGGCAGTATATAATCTCTCAATCATTGTGAGCAGCTAGTTTTATTTTAATGATGGCAACACTGTTGAATTGTCTTTCAAATCAACATGAGTTTTTAATCTGTCGTTCATTCCAATAATTACAATGCTATTTGTTTTCTTCAGGCCACATAGAACTGCTGGTTCGGTATTCCTTCGAAAATATTAGAGAATGTTGCTGTCTTAAAGAAGAAACAGTTGAAGTAAGGATATTCATCAATTCTTTTTCCAAAAAGCTTTGCTCAAACAACTAAAACATATAAAAGCTTATTCTCCATGAAAAGAAAATCAATTTCTTCTTCAATAAAAAAATTAAATGTCATTTCCTATTATTCATCAATCAGCTGATTTCCTGCATTTGTAACTAAATGTTGTATTTTTTCTAATATCTTTATATCCTTTACTCAAAGTTATTTTTAAATTATTGTTTAGGTTATGAATTGTCTGAATTTTAAAAAAAATTCACTCACCTATGTACACTGAATGTCAGATTGGAATGTTTCGAAAATATCGGAGTATTTTCATTTGAAAGTTGACTTTGTGTAACTCTCATTTATAGCATGATGGTTTAAGTGTGTTTCCAAAGCAATGCTAGCATCAACATTTCATTAATTTTAAATAAGATCATTGACACCAAATTATTCCATCTGCATTATTGAAATCAGTGCTCACACAAAACACAGCACATTGGGGAACACAGAACTTCATGAGCATCTAATTACTGTTCAGTAGAGTAACCGAAGTATTTTATTGTTCCTGAGAGCAATTACCACGGTAAACTTTTGGCCCTCAGTCCATCCAATAAATGCAATCTATACCTTACATTTCAGCTCAGTTATTAAACACAATGTCTGCTGCTTAAACCAACAATTACACTTTTGAATGAATATTGACTGAATACTAAGAAATAAATCTATTTCATGCTGAAAATCTTTTACATTTTCTTGTTCTTTCCTGTGTGCAAGAGAAAGCTCATGTTGCACACATTTTACTGTATTACTCAACAACACTAAATTTTGAATTTTTGGCAGTCTGCATTTCTGGAAAATGGGAAGTGGTCTTCAGCTGACATGTCACATTAAAGACTGCTTCTTTAATTCATGCGTGCTGCAAACTGTTTATTGTTTTTGTTTCATAATTAGAAAACTGCTTTGAACTTGTTCCAGTCTTGTCATTCTTATTTTAATGTTATATGTCAATGTACATTGATGATGTATTTATGAAAATTCCTTTTTCAGTCAAATGACATTTAATGTAGCTTTTGTTCAGTGTAATGTTCACTTTGACTCTATGCATTTTTTCTTCCTAATTCTGACACAAATATATCAACATTGATAAGAATAATGACATAATTTAAAATAACAATGCTCTACATGGAAACCAATACACATATTTTTTTCATGTTTTCCCTGCATTTTTGAGCCAAACAAACTTTGTTCAACATTCGGTTAATGGTTCTTATTTTTCATCTATCTTTAAAGCCAGCTACTATATTTTAATCCACAGGGTGTTACCAGTCTTAATTAATATCCAACCAAGGTCACAGCAAAATGCTATTAAAATAATGCTATCGCCCCATAGAAAGATAAGCAAGAGATACCTTTGTATTATTTACGTGCTACATCTTTCCTAGGGCAATAATCAAACTAAAATACTTACAGCTGAGAATGCTCATAGTAATCAATTCCAGCCTCGGGCAACTGCCTGTATGGAGTTTGCACATTTTCTCCGTATCTGTGTGGGTTTGCCCTGGTTTCGTCCCACAGTCCGCAGATGTGTAGGTCAGGTGAATTGGCTGTGCTAAATTGCCCATAGTGTTAGGTGCATTAGTCAGAGGGAAATGGGACTGGGTGGGTTACTCCTCGAAGGCTCGGTGTGGATTTGTTGGCCCGAAGGCCCAGTTTCCACACTGTGGGAGATCTAATCTAAAAAAATTCAAAGCATGTATTGAGATGATGCAAGTTCACGGTATGGGCAATCCAGCTCAATCACCCACACAAAAGTGTAATTGTGACTCAGTACATTTTGATCAGATCCCCATTAAACTTAATCAGCTGTTTTTTTTTTCCCAGAGACAATATTCAAAGCAATTTCTCTATAAATGCCGTTGACTGTATTTTTCTGATACCTATGTTCTTTATCCACTTATTTTCTTTGTTATTCTGTCATAAATGTCAAAACATTAATGACACAAAAATTGCAACAAATACATATGGTAATTCTACAAGAATAGCAGCAACACGAAGCTTAGAATTCTTCAATAACTGAGAGTTTTAAATGACAGCACAATTCTGATCAATACTTGCTACGTGTCAGTTTTTATCGAACTCATCATACCAGTATTTTAATTCTCAGTTCACTGACTTTACAAAATATCTAATCGACATCAGAGCAAACTCGTTGGGAAATATTGTATAATTTACTTTGTCAGAATTCTAAAATTAATCATCAATTCATTGTCATTCCAACAGTCATACAGAAATTTAGTTGATGTTTTGTAACATGCATCGCGAGATTCACATAATAGCTGACTCCATTATTTATTAGGGCCAGTATTCGAATCCCTCCGCTGCCATTTTCGTTGATCAACTCCAACGACACAGCCTTATTTTAATGCTGTTTCTACCCCGGTGTATTTCTGTTTAAGACATAAGGAAAATGGTATTGCTTCCCGGGGAATTAACTGTGGTGTGGGGAAGTGTCTGTGCTGTCATGATCGTGTTCGCCTCCCGCGCGGAAAATCGCAAACAGCTCTAGTGTTGCTTTACGTTCCAGGCAAGTTGAGTTTTTACTCGAACCGAATGGAGACTGTTATTTCATCGCGGTTGTGAAACAAAGTCCTTCGGTGACTCAACTCGTCGTTATTTGGTTTTCTGGCCAATGAGAAAATCGTTCCAATGAATTTCGTTGTCATATGATATTTAATTTCTCTGATTTCCTTCATCTCCGTCCTGGAGACATCAGAAGGGAAAGGTAATCTATTCGAGACTGTGATTGGTGAAATTCATTTTTTATGGCCCAATCTTATTATGTTCCTTCTTTCTATCTTTTCAGCATTGTCTGGGAAGTGGTGGTGCACTAAGACTGCAGTATGTTTGAAAGAGTAGTTTGGAATTGCCCTGTTGTTAGTTGTGAGATTACTTTATCGCTCATGCCCCCGTACTGTCCCACATTTAGCATTCATGCTTCTCTGTGTCTGAAAATGCATTTGGTTCGCCAGTTTTGTTTGTGTTCCGTGTTAAATGCTTTCTGTTTTGCGATTCGCTCAATACATTACCTGTTAACGGGGTTTCTGAGGTAACTTCCAGCAGCAAAAATCCTCAACTCCAAAATTAAACAAGTCCCATTGAACAATGAGCGATTGGAAATAGAAAGGTGAAAGGTAGAATGGCTTCAACTTTCAGTGCTGGATGCCACTGAGCCTCGGCCGGGGTGGCTGAGGCTGGTTTCTGCAGTGTAGTGGTCATCACGGTCGCTTTATTTGTGAAAGGTCCCCAGTTCGAAACTGGACAGGAACTGCTTTGTTCTTCAATTGCAGCATTTTACATGGACAAGAACTGAGCTTTCTTGCTTTCCCATCTACAAATCTGCCCTCGTAGTGAAATGTAATGTAATTCCATTTAATTACAGTGCAAAGCATTGTAAAGTTTTTCTCCAACCTGGTTCTGATCATATGCCATTCTGTTTGAGAGTGTAGTTACCGCCTTCTGATCCTTCCACGAAAAGCAGTACCGCATTTGCATTCCTTGCGCAGGCGGCCCGGTTCAAAGACAGGGAAGAAGCTGATGTGCTGGTGTCACAGCGCACCACGGATTCCTGAACTAGTCTGTCTGTCAAATGTACCCCCAAAGTCGTCTCCGAAAGACCTCATTTGGAAGCTGTCTGTCGTTATTCTACGTGCGAGAGTTGGCACCAGAGTTCCTGAATCATGTTTTGGAGCAGTTCGCACGTTAGTGGCTCATTTAATCAGCAACAGCAATGAAAGAAATTACACTGTCAGAGGAACCTCTGGACCTGTGCTTTCATAGCGTCGCTAGGATTATGGTGCACCCCGAGATCTAAGCCACGTCGGAACTGAAACGGAGGAATCAACAGAGAGGCTACAGAATGACATTGCATCCATTTGGTTTTCTTTAAATTACTGACGAGCAGGAAAATGTACACTGGGAGGGCGAGTGGGGAAGTGAGGCAGTTGCAGCTCTGGTGAAATTCCTTCTTTGTGATTCACTCAACAACCAAAGACGTGAAGGTGACTCAGGCGTGAGAACTCTTCACATCGAGAACAAAAAGCACTCAAGGGCAGTTAGCAACTCTTCTGGAGTGGGGGTGTGTATGGGAGGTATGGATAGGTATGGGATGAGCTACCAGAGGAAGTGGAGGAGGCTATTCAACTCAGAAAATTGCAAAGGTAATCGAATGAGTTTCTGGATAGGATGGGTTGAGAGGATTGGGGCCAAATGCTGGGGAACGGGACTTGTTTAATTTTGGCTATGTGGTGAGCATGGACTAGATACACCGAAGTATCTGTTTCCACACGGTGTACCCCAATAACGCTGTGTTGCTTACACCGGCTTTAAAGGATTACTTTTTAGCAGAGCTTGCCGTCGCAGTCTGTGGCACAATCATTTAGTCTGTTCGACTGCTCACGGGAAAGGTAGTATTGTGAAACACTGCAGAAACGAACGACTTCCTTACTTTTGCTCCGACTGACCATACTCTGTGAAATTTTCCCAGATCCTCAGCTGAGGATTTTTGCTGCTGGAAGTTACCTCAGAAACCCCGTTAACACGTAATGTATTGAGCGAATCGCAAAACAGAAAGCATTTAACACGGAACACAAACAAAACTGGCGAACCAAATGCATTTTCAGACACAGAGAAGCATGAATGCTAAATGTGAGACAGTCCGAGGGCATGAGTTATAAAGTAATCTCACAACTAACATCAGGGCAATTCCAAACTACTCTTTCAAACGTACCGCAGCCTTAGTGCACCACTACTTCCCAGACAATGCTGTAAAGAGAGAAAGAAAGAACATAATAAGAATGGGCCATAAAAAGTGAATTTCACCCATCACTGTCTCGAATAGATTACCTTTCCCTTCCGATGCCTCCAGGACGGAAATGAAGGAAATCGGAGAAATTCAATAACATGTGACATCGCAAATCATTGGAACGATTTTTCCATTGGCCAGAAAACCAAATAACGACGAGTCGAGCCACCTCAGGACTTTGTTTCACAACAGCGATGAAATAATAGTCTCCATTCGTTTCCAGTAAAAGCTGAACTTGCCTGGAACAGCTGAGCTATTTGCGATTTTCCGCGCGGGAGGCGAACGCGATCATGACAGCCGAGACACTTTGAAATAAATCGCACAATCCCAAACCGCAGTTAACTCCCCGGGAAGCAAAACCTCTTTTCTCCTATTTTGAATATCAACAAACCCGGAAGCGAAACAACATTTTATCGAGCTGCGCCGTTGGAGTTGATTAGAGAAATAGCAGTGGGGGGATTTGAACCGGTATTCCTGTTGAGACGGGAGCCTGGACTCTGTATAGAAGACCAGTCGGCCACACTGCCCGCCAAGACCCACCGCCCATTTTGTTGCATTTCAAATTGTGCTCCCGCATAACAACAGATGCCAAGGATTCCATGATCTCTCTCCGACTCACACAGCTGCTGGGATGTGCCTGTCTGCAATGTCAATTTCGCAGCAGATATTGATAGCCCATCAATCCAGACAAAAGTCAATGGTAAGCTGAGTCTATCTTCTCAGACTCTTCTCAGCTGCAAATGTATCTGTGAGTGCGTGAAAATATATGTTCGCTTATGATTTGGTCAAATAACCATGAGCTGCTTGACATTACTGGAATTTCCATTCTTGCTTTGCAAAATGATATCACCCTTTGATCGAAACAGGACAACTTTCACGTTTACACGAAACATGAAACACACCGGACTACAGGGAAAATGCACAAAGCTGAGCAGGCCGTGTTCCACATCATACCGTGCAGCCTAGGTACAGTCACTGTGTCTGTTTTGCAGAATAAGAGTCCCAAAGAATGTTCTCCACCCTAAAACCGGAGGTAGCATTACAATCCGAGAACGGCAAATCACATTGTGAGGATGCTCTGACTTCGGAGCCATTTTGAGATGCCACTTTCCTTGCCTTTTACGTTAACCGTGTAACTTGCTACAGAGATGTTCACACCTGGACATGACCCACATGGATACCAACTGAGTTGGAAACCTGTGCGGGAATCGACGAGAAGCGGTTCAATAAATGTAGCTAAATTCCATGATGCTTCTTAGAAATGCAGTTTCTGTTCACCTCAATCTAAACGGCAGTTTCAGAACATAGTAACGGAAGTAACAGAAGTCACCCCACCCCCACTCTGGAAGAGGTGTGAACTACACTTGAGTGCTTTTTGTTTTCGATGTGAAGAGCTCTCACGCCTGAGTCATCTTCACGTCTCAATGAAAATGTCACTGAGACAAATTATTATTAGATTCAACCTGTTGAGTCGAAGACTCTGCTGACCCCAATCCGTGTAACAACGCTGCAGTAGCTCGACGAATGCTCTGAATCACAGAGAAGGAGCTAAACGTCACCTTACCCTTGGAACATAAGGCAGTGTGGAGGGGGTGGTTGAGGTATCAGTGGGGGAGCACGTTATGGTAAGCCATCATAATTCTATTAGTTTTAAAATAGAGATGGAAAAGGATAAACCACGTCTAAAACATAAAGTTCTAAATTGTTGAAAACCAATTTTGATGATATTAACTATGAATTCGATTGGGACAGATATTCTCAGGAAAGGAGGTCAGTTGGGAAGCATATGTCAGGTATAGACAGCAGGAATTGAGGGTTTTTTCTTAATTAATTCACGGGATGAAGGCGTCCCTAGCTAGGCAAGCACCTATTACATATCTCTAATTGGCCAGAGGGTAGTTCGCAGTCAACCACATTGCTGTGAGTCTGGAGTCACTTGTCGGCCAGACGAGGTAAGAATGGCAGTTTGTTTCCTTAAAGCCTGTCAGTGAACCAGATGGACTTTTCTGACAATCGAAATGGTCATCATTAGCCTCTTAATTCCTGATTTAAAGTAAATCACTAGAAGAGTCTGAAGGCAACAAGAGTATACTTAAGAGGGAAATTGGGAGAATAAAAAGGGGGCATGTGATAGCTTTGACATACAGAATTAAGGAGAATCCAAAGGAATTCTACAAATACATCAAGAACGAAGAGTAACTGTGGAGAGAATAGAACATCCTTAAAGATCAACAAGATTGCCCATGTGCAGAATCACAGGAAATGGGAGATGTACTGAACGAATATTTTGTATCAGTATTTACTGGGCAGGAGGATATGGAAGCTAGAGAACTTGGGAAATAGGTAGTGACATTTAGGAAAGTGTCTGTTTTACAGAGGAGCTGCTGGACAGCTTAAAACATGCCAAAGAAGGAAAATGTCCTGGCTTTTATTAGATGGACGCTAGAACTCTGTGGGAAGCTAGGGAAGTGATTGCTGGGCCCCTTGCTATCATCAATAGCCACAGGTAAAGTATCAGAAGACTGGAGCTTGGCTATGTGGTGCAGCAACGTAAAGGATTTAAGAAGGGTAACAAGGTAAACCTAGTGAGCCTGACGTTAGTGGTGGTTAAGTTGTTGGAGGGGATTATGAGTCATCGGATTTTCACGCATTTTGAAAGGTAACGACTGATTAGGGATAGTCAACATGACTTTGTACAAGCAATATTGTGTCTTACTGACGACTGAGATTTCTTTGAAGAAGCGACTAAGAAGATGAATTGTGATCGAGTGGTATACATTGTCGATATGGCCATCAGTAAGACGTTGAATAACATTGTGCATGGTCATCTGTTTAACAAGATTGGTTCATATGAAAGCCATTTGGTTACAAAACTGGCCCAAATGTCGGAGACAGAGGGTGGTGGTAGAGGGTTGGATTATCCTGGCAAAGGAGAACGTGAGGACTGCAGATGCTGGAGATCAGAGCTTAAAAATGTGTTGCTTTAAAAGCGCAGCAGGTCAGGCAGCATCAAAGGAGAAGAGAATCGACGTTTCGGGCATAAGCTCTTCTTCAGCAAATATCCTGGCAAAGGTTTGCAATGTTCCTCATGCTATGTAGATAGTCCACTTTGTGGAGTAGTCCACTAGCACGGCTTGCACAGCTCTCCATTTTAGCCTTTGCCTTACACCAGTTTATGCTGTCTTGGCTGGTTCTGTGAGGCAGATTCAGAATTTGAGGCAATGGACCATTCTGGCGGATCTGGCTATGTCTCTATTCAATGTTTGCTTTCTTGGGATTGGACCCAACATTGTCTCCATTATCCCGTTATTCCAATCCGCCCATCTCCTTATCCATATTTTCAGCAAGTTATCAGTTCATAAATTATTTGGTTTTTTTTTTCTGTATCTTTCCCTGGCCTTAGTTTTTGACTCCCTCGTGCATTGAGTGCTGGCATGGTGAAGCTCAGAAACGTTGAAATGGTGTGTGTCAGGCTGTGTTCACTTCCCGATGTGAAGGTCACTAATAACATGCCAGTAATTGTCAAAGGGAGGAAGGTAGGTGAGGACCTGGAAACAACCATTCCCACGATAGAGATAGTGTTGGGCAAGCTAATGGATCTAAAGATAGGTAAGTCTCCAGGACCTGATGGAATGCATTCCAGGGTTCTAACAGAAGTGGTGGGAGAAGTAGCAAATGCATTTGTGGAAACTTTTCTAAATTCACCTGACTCTGACGCAGTTCCAGCAGATTGGAAAACAGGAAATCAGACACCACTGTTTAAAAAGGGAAGTAGGAAAAATGGCGCATTATCGACTCGTTAGCCTCACATGTGCAGTGGGGAAAATACGTCAATCTGTAATCAAGGAATTAATAGCACGCATCTCGATAGAAATTGTCCCGTTGGACAGACGCAGCATCAGTTCATGAAAGACAGGTTATGCTTAACTAATTGACTAGAAATCCATGAAAACATTATGACCACGGAGACTCAGTAGATGTGGTGCACCGAGATTTACAAAAGGCATTCGACACAATGCCGCCAAAAGGTTTGCTGCATAAGGTAAAGATGCATGGCATTACGGGTAATGTATTAGCATGGATAGAGGATTGGTTAACTAACAGGAAGCAATGACTGGGAATAAATGAGTGATTTTCTGATTACTGATCAGTTACTCGTGGTATGCCTCAGGGATCGGTGCTGGGACCGCAATTATTCACAGCTTACATAAACGTTTGGAAGTTGGGGACCACGTGTAGTGTCTCAACAATAGCACATTATACTGAAATGAGTGGCAGAACAAAGTGTGCAGAGGACTAATCAACTTTACAACGGGACATAAATAGTATAAATGAGTGGGCAAAGGTCTGGCAGATGGAGTACAATTATAATAAATGTGAAGTCCTCCATTTTGATAGGAATACCAGTAAGAAAAAGACTATTATTTGAATGGCAAAAATGCAGCATGCGTCTGTGCAGAGGGACCTGGATGTCCTTGTGCATGAATCACAGTAGTTGGCCTGCAGGTGCAACAAATAATTAACAAGACAAATGGAATTGTGTCCTTCCTTGCGAAAAGGATTGAGTTTAAACACAGGGAGGTTATTTTGCAGCTGTGCAGGGTGCTGGGGAGGTCACACCTGCAATACTGTGTGCAGTTTTGGTCTCCCTACTTGGGAAACGACGTCTTGGCGACAATGGATGCAGAGCAGGTTCGCTAGGTTGGTTCTGGAGTTGAGGGGGTTGGCTTTTGAGGAGAGACTGAGTGGACTGGAATTATATACTGATTGAAATTTGAAATAATGCGGGAGGATCGGATAGAAACACATATGATTATGACTGGAATAGAAAGAATAGAAATAGCAAGGATGCTTCCAGTGGCAGGCGGAACTTGGGCAGGAGGGCAAAATTTCAAAATTAGGTGGAGCAGATTTAGGACTGAATTGAGAAGGAACTTCTTGACCAAGAAGGTTGTGAATCTGTGGAATTCCCTGCCCACTGAAATAGTTGAGGCTTTATCATTGAATTTATTTGAAGCTCAGATAGATAATGTTTTGTGCATTAAAGGAACAATAGGTTATGGAGAGCAGATAGATAAGTGGAGCTGAGGCCATGAAATGATCAGCCCTGATCTTATTGATTCTCATAGTTTTTATGCATTGGGTCAATATGAAATGGGAATCATATTTGTGAAAATGGCTGGTTGATACGTACGAAGAAGCAATGGATGAATGCATTTGGATTTTCAGAAAGATCTTGGTACAGACTCTGGCCTAGTATGCAAAATTAGATGTTACAGGATTTGGGCTAAAATATCAACATGGTTTTAGAATTTGAGAGCTGACAGGAAGCAGTGAACATTAATAAAGCAGTGAACATTAATATGTTTTGAAGTGGAAGGAACATGGTGTGCCGCAAGGATCGGTGCTTGGGCCTCAACTATTCCCAATGCATGTCAAACATCTAGTTGAGGGAATCAAATGCAATATTCCCAAATCTGTTGCAGGCACTAAACGAGGTCGGATTGTGCATTGGTGAGGAGGATGTAGAAAAACTACAAGGTGATTGAGACATGTGGAGTAAATGGTCAAATACGTGGCAGATGGAGTGCAATGGGGTGGATGCGACGGTGTGTGTTTTGGTGGGAACAATAGAACAGCAACCTATCATTCGAAAAGGGATTCGTTGAAACATTTTGATCTTTAAAGGGAATTAGATTCTAATTTTGTTTCTTCTGTGCAGCCCTCCGAGGTCCATGCAGGGCAGTGAGTTCTGAACCCAGAAGTCAATAATGGGAATGGCATTGATACACTGACCAGTGAACACAGACCCAAAAATAGGAGAGCTGTAACACTGAAAAGGACCTGGACCTCCTTGTATACCAGTTACTGACAACAATATTGCAGGGAATAAAGTAGTTAGGAAGATAAATGTTGTGTTGACCTTCATTTCAGGGAGATTTAATCCAGGAGTAAGGGTGTCTTACTGGAGCTGTACAGGGCCTTGGTGAGACCCCATCTCGAACATTGTGCAATATTGTGTGCAGTGTGGTCTCTGTACCTCATAAAGGGAGAGCAGTGAAGGATGACCAGACTGATCACTGGCTTGTTATGGGGCAGCTCTTGCATTGACTGGATTGGACCTGTAATCATGGGCTTTAGGAAAACGAATGGAGATATCAATGAAATATATAAAACCCAGACTGGCGAGACAGATTGGAAGCAGGGATGGTAATTCCACTGGCTGGGACGTCTAAACCAAGGAGCCACAGTATCAGGAGCAGGCAGGTCACTCTGCATTGAGAAGATAATAAATGTCTGCACTCACAGACTGATGAACCTGGGGAATTGTCTCCCACATAAGGCTGTGGAAGCCAGGACATTGAATATAAATAAGGATTTCTGGAAGCAAAAGGCATCAGGAGACAGCTGGAGTACAGCTGTCAGAGGATCTCCGATGTTAGGAAGGAGATCTCTGCAGTATCAACAGGACTGTGTTGCCTGTTCCCTTTTCCGATACTGAGTTTGCTGTCGGTTTTATCCTTCCAAATTCGGAGCAGTTTGATAAATTTGAGTGTCTTGCTTGTGTGTTTTAGAGACCATTGAAGAGTTTATCACAAGTCGTGTGTCTGGAGTCACTTTTAGACCAGACCAGGCAAGCATGGGAGATTCACTTCCTGAAAGTACATTGGGCAAGGAAATAAATATTTACAATCGACATTGGCTTCAAGGTCACTGTTGCTGACACCAGATTTTAATTCTTGATATATTATTAATTGTTTTAACTTCCACCAGCTGCCAGAGAATCAACCTGGTATGGATTAGTAATTCAGTGACATTTCTCCAACAGCACCATCTCCACATGGGGACCTATCAGATACCACACTGGGCAGGTTATTTCTGTGCTGCTTGACAGCTCTGTCAGAAAAAAAACCCACTAATTTGACTTTTGTGAAGACACTGATGGTGTGATAATTAGTCAGATTGTAACTACTTCTCTCTTTGAAACTGGACATAGCTGAGTAATTTTCCGCATTCCCAGGGAGATGTCAGAGTTGTCAGCTTGGTGAAAATGGTCGACTGAGGGATTATCCCAGTCAAAAAGTTACATTGTGTGTGATCAAAATGCTGTTTCAACTGCTGCTGCTGCTGTGGTGTACAGCACGACAACAATGCCAGGAATTCTGTATTTACGCAAGTTCAGCGAGTTATGTCATTGAAAGTATTTACAGAGGAGTTTTGACTTCGAAAATAATTGAGTGCAATGAAGAATTAGTGAGGAAAGAGGAGTTGTCAAGTCATAGACTCTGAGAGTCATATAACATGCAAACAGACCCTTTGGCCCAACTCATCCATGCTCACAGGTTTCCTAAACTTCCAAACCTTTCCTATTCATGTACGCATCAGGTTGTCTTTCAATTGTTGTAATTGCACTCACCAATACCTCTTCCTCTGACAGCTTGCTACACACACACACCAATCTCTGTGAGAAACAGATGCCCTTAGATCTCTTTTAAATCTCTTCCCTCTCAACTTAAACTTATCCTCTCTAATTTTGGACGCCCACACCCTGGGCAAAATACCTTGTCTCTTTATCCTATCCATGCCACTCTTGATTTTATAAACCTCTGTAAGGTCACCCCTCAGCCTCCTACGCAAAAGGAACAAAATCCCTGCATCTCCATATATCTCAAAATCTCCCGTCTCCGTCACATCATTTTAAATACTTCGCCCCCTTTCCAGGTTATAACATCCTTCCTACAGCAGTACGACAATAAGTGTACTCAGTACTCCAAATGTGGCCTTAACATTCTCTGGTGCAGCGACAACATGATGTCCCAATTTCTGTACTCAATGCGCTGACTGATGTAGGTAAGTGTGCCTAACGCCTTCTTCACATCACTGTCTACCTGCGACTTCACTTTCAAGCAACCATGTACCTGCACCCTGGGTCTTTCTGTTCGAATACACTCACCAATGCGCTACTGTTAACTGTATAAATCCTGCCCTAGTTTGTGTAACAAAAAGCACTACGTCACAGTTATCCGCATGAAGCTTTACCTGCCAATCCTCATCCCACTTTCCCAGTTGATCACGATCTCATTTTTCTCTAAGATAACCTTCTTCACTGTCCACTATTAACCCCAATTTTGGGGGATTTGTCTACGAACTTACTATCCATGGTTACTATATTCTCATCTAAATCATTTACAAAAACAATGAAAAGCAGCAGACTGTTCCTTGGGGCACACAACTGGTCACTAGCCTCCAATTTGGACAGCACATCTTTCCCAGCATCATCTACCTCCTACTGTCAAGCCAATTTTGTGTCTAATTGGCTAGCTCTCACTGATCTCCTGTGATGTAACCTTATGAACCAGGCTACTATGAAGAACTTTGTTGGGCCTGACGAAGGTCCACATAGACTACGCATGCTGCTTTAACTTCATCTAGCTTCCCGATCACCTCTTCAAAAACTGCAATCTAGTTTGTGAGACATGGATTCCCAGACACAAAGCTGTGCTGAATATCTTTAATCAGTCCTTGCCTTTCCAAATGCATGTAAATCCTGCCTCTCAAAATCTCCTACAAACACTCACGCACTCTTGACATGAAACTCACTGGTCTGTAGTTCCCTCGGTTTTCCATGCAGACAAATTACAAATAATGTAAAAACATTAGCTGCTTCCAGCACTTCAACCATGGCTGTCAATGATACACATAAGAAAGTCAAGAGAACTGCAGATTTCGTAAACCGGAAATCTAAGACAGACATGTGCTGGAAAAGATCAGCAGGTCTGGCAGTATCTGTGCAGCGAAATCAGAGTTAATGTGTTACAACACGGGGTAACACCCCCCCCCCCCCCCCCCGCCAACCCCATCCCGCACGCTAATTTAAACTTGCAAGACAGAAAAGATTTAGCCCGTGCTGTAATCTGTAAAAGTTCGGAAGGCCAAGAACCATCCTAAAGGTCAGTATTTAAAGTAAAAATTAGCAACTTTTTAAAAAGTCTAACAGGGAATAATCACCTTACAGCTATCTGCAACGCCTTTCTCTGACCTATCTTTTACTTTCTCTTCTACAACTGATCTTTTTTTTTCAGCTTTATACCCCAAAGCAACGGGTCATTTCATTTCTCTATAATATTGCCAAATGCCAAATTTAAACTCGATTGTAGTTTAGCTTCTTGGGACATAATTTAAAAGGATTGAACAAATTTGATTTTATTTTTTGTCTCATAGCAACCCAGGTACTGCCAGCTGCTGAACCAAATGTTACATTCTAAATTTTCCAGAACTCACTGTGCTTGTAATTCCTTCAACTCTCCTAAAGGTACAATACCCTTTACACGTTCATAACAACTTCTCTCTTAAAAAAGAAGCATCATAATGAAAACACGGTCTCAATTGTTCTTTCTATTCTTTAAACACATTACCATAACATACAGATAACTGAAATCTAAGATCACCTTAACTTTTCCCATATACCTATATTTTACATTGGATAAATGCAAGTCTCGTCTAAACTTTATCAGTTAAATCTATGAGAACACCTCTGTGATTACATTCTTATGACATTCTACATGTCTATTTTTTTAAATGAAAAGTCTGTAACATAAGACTCCAACGAAATAGTCTTTAAAGCATTCAAAGACTGTAAGCAGATTGGGATCCGTGTACACAACCGTGTTCAACACGCTGTTTGTGAGTACACATTAAAATGTCGTAAGGCTAGTGCCAAACTCAATGGTTTTTTCTCAATCATGGAACATGTTCTCTGGTGGATGTTGAGTTTCTTTGAAAAGTACAATCCTATCTCATCATCCTATAGCAGTATAGCTCCAATGCCTACGTCGCTAGTGTCGATGGCAACTTTGAAAGATTTTGAAACGTTTGGTATGTCTAAAACTGATTTGGTGGTCAATATTTCTTTCTAATGGTCGAATGCCTCCTGGCGTTGTTCTGTCCATCAAAACTTTGTGTTCTTCTTCAGCAAATTGGTTAATGGTGCCACTACACTGCTGACGTTTGGAACAAATTTCCGATAGAATCCGCTGACTCCTAAGAAGCGAAGCACCTTTTTCTTCGAGGTTGGTCGTGGAAATTCCTGGGTAACTTTTGTCTTTGTGTTCCATGGGGTCAACTTTCCATGACCGATGTTTTGTAATAAGAACATCACGTCTGCTTTCGTGAATTCAGTTTTGTTTAATTTTATCACCAGTTTTGTTTCACGTATTCATTCAAAGAGCTCTGCCAACTGTACCAACTGATCTTTCCAGGACTTAGTAAAAATCACTACATCGTCCAAATGGATTGCACAGTTCATTAATCAGGCCACAGCTCTGTTCATGGGTCTTTGGAATGTGTTGGATGTGTTGTTAATTCCAAAGAGCTTCACTTTGAATTGATGCAGTCCATTTGGCGTTACAATTCAGAAATTTATTTTACCGTCTCTGACAAAGGTACCTGCCAGAAATTACGCATCAAGTCAAACTTTGTGGTGTAACTGACCTGTCCAACTTTCTCGATACAGTCTACCAATGTCGGTATTGGATATAAGTCTGATTTTGTAACTGTGTTGACCTTTTAATAATCCAACCAAAATCATTGAGTCCAATCCGGTTTGGGAATGAAGGTAATCGGCGAGCACCACTCGCTCTGGCTTGGTTTGATGATGACCTAATTGAGCATAGCCTCCACTTCCTTCTGGACCTGCCTACTTTGAGAGGATTAAGCTGACAGGGGTGTTGATTTATCGAAATCGTATTCTATGCGTTTACTTCAGATACAATGGCATTAGTTATCCCCTTATGATTCTTACATAAGCCCTCATAATGCAATAACAAACGTTTCAACTGCGTTCTATGATCCTGAGGCAGATTGTTTATGAACCTATCCCACTACTCAAGGACTTCTACATGTTTAACATATTTTGAGGCACATCAAACTTCACACCATTTGGAATGGTTCCTCACTCTGTGGGGCAGAAACTAGCACCTGTTTCTTCAATTCTGTCCATCCTGTACTTTTCCGGAGGGCACACTAATTCATAAGCCGCATGAAGGGGTTTCTGAATGTGGGAATTGGTGACAGAGGTCCTAGTTCCATTACTGCCTGTGGCCTACCTGCTATTTGGCATGTGTGACACGAATGCCAGAAGTTAATAATATCTTTGTGCATTCCAGGACAATACAAATGTTTTTGTCCCTTAACCTGAGTCTTTTGTATCCCTCGGTGACCTCTCATAGGTAGGTCACTTGCTACCCGTAACACTTCCTGTTTCTATGCTACCGGCAACACAATCTGGTGCACTTCAGCACACTACTCCTCTGCACTAACCTGCTGTAGTCTCCATTTCCGTTTTAGGATTCTATATTATGATAATAATCCTCAGGAATAACTCTGCCTCACTTTCGGAGTATGCATCCACATATATATATCTTTTACCATCTTGATTGTCTGTTGCAAATCTCTTCACCTTTCAGGACTAAACACTTTTTTCTGACCCTCTCTTTGTTCATGTTTTCCCTGCACCATTACGTCAAACAGGATGTCAGCTAACAGAACCTTAACTCCTTCATCGTTGTCTTTAGTTTGTGCTTCCTGCTGTGACTTATGATAGTGGGATCTGGTTACTGTACAGTCTGGGAAAATACCAGTATATTTCTGTTTTAACTCCTCAGTTTCCTGGTCTTCTTGGGCTTCTCCACAACAAGGGTATCGCTCCCAACTTGGACCATGCTAAATCATTCTCGAGAACAAACCGGATTCCTGGAACTCACACTCTGTCAGTCACTCCCATGGTTACTTCCCCAGACTTGAGGAGGCTTTCCAACTTCATTTTATGGAGAGGAAAGCTAAATGTCTGTCCATCTATCCCACGAATTATAACACTCTCGGGTAACAGATCAGAAATACTGCAAAGTTGCTCATCTCTTACTATTAGAAACTGGTTAGATCCTGTACCTCTCAAAATTATAACTTATTCTCATTCTCCCCCTGGTGTTTCTGAGTAAATTTTATTCACAGAGGCGAATTCTTTATTGAGATCAGGTAGTAATCCCATACCCAGCCTCTGCCGAGGCTGTGTACTTTCCTGCAGCTCTTCGGTTCTTGTTGGGGTTTCCTTTAAAACTTTCACTAATGCCACTGGCTTACCTTCTTTTACCACATCTTTCCCCACAGTCGCTTTCTGAACGATCAGCACTGTGACCATACATACCCCTCCTTATGGCAGTGAAAACATCTTTTCCCAATGCCCTTTTGAAACGACCGGCACTGTAGTTTTCTCTGCCCCACTCTATTAAGTGAAAGCACCTGACGCCTTTCATCTCCTTTATATCTTCCTGGGTATCTTCGTTAACCTGTGGTAAACTCTTATTCTCTACTGTTTCTGTTACAGTGTAGCATCTCCACATCTCCCAAATGCGACCCTTCACAGGACGAAATTCTGGTTGGAAGCTTGTCTTATGCAGCAACATGTATTTATCTGCTAATTCTACTACCCTTCTCAATTTCTGAACTTTCTGTTCCTTCACGTGAATTCTTATCATCTCTGGAAGTGAGTTTTTCAATTCGTTCAGCAGAATAATCTCCATTAGAGCCTCATGGGTCATATCTATTTTTAAAGCAAGCATCCAGCTATCAAAATGCCTATGTTTAATTATTTCAAACTCAACATAAGTCTTTATGTTTCTGTACTGCTGTCTATATGATTCTGGTACCAATTTGTGAGCACTTAAAAGAGCCTGTTTGGCGTCTTGAGAATCTCGTGACCCTCACCTGACAGCGGAGAAAATACCTCATTCACCTTGCCTACCACTTTAATCCGAACTAGCATTACCCATAAATCCTTGGACCACTCCCAATGCCTTGCCAATGTTTCAAACGAGATAAAGAAGGCTTCAACATCTTTCTCATTAAAATGTTGCAGAGTATTGACATAGTTGCATATAACACGACCATCTCTTTTAATCTCCAACTTTTTAATGTGACTTTGCTGACTAAATCGCAACTTCTCAAGTTTAAATTCTCTCTCTTTTTTGTCAGCTAAGAACCTTCTCCTTCTCTCTTTTTTCTCACTCTCTGTTCCGTCTTGCTTTCTGTTTCTTCTCTCTCTCTCTCTTTCTCTCCCTTTGTTCATCTTTAAACTGTATTTTCCTCAATTGGAATTTACGTTTTGTTTTTCTCACTCCACTGCACTTGTCTGTGTTTCTGACACACCTTAGAATGTGAGAAGTTCCCGGACAATTTCAGCTTTACTTTTGTCCTTGGTTAAATCCAAATCTAACTTCCTTGCTAATTCTAAAAGTTTGGCCTTTATCTTTCCTTCTAAGATTTCGTGGCAAATTTGAGAATCATCTTCAAACCCCTATAAACTTTTTAACAGCCATTTCTCTCACTTTTAATTTAAACAGACACAAGACATCAGAATTAAACAAGTTGTCTCACTGACGTTTTATTTGAAGATCTCAGACATGAACGTGCAAATGTTTAAATATACTTTGTTTACTTTTCATCCCACAAATCTATACAAATCTGCTCAAATCTCAGACTGGATCTATCTAAACCTGTTCATATCGTGGACGAAAGCCCCCAAGCTGTTACGACACAGGGTGAACCTCTCTCCTAAATTAAACCAGCCACACAGAAAAAGTTCACCTTATGCCATAATCTGTTAAATTTCGAGACGCAAAGATCCATTTACAGAGGTCACAATTTAAAGTAAAATTAACAATTTTGTTATTTAAGTCCAACAGAGAATAATAAAACAAACAACTAATTAGAACTCCCTTCGGTTAAACGTATCTTTGACCTCCCACTCTACAATACAGGTCCGATAAAACAAAAAAAAACGATTAAGGTTTACAAACAATTAACACATTTCAAAACCTGTCAGCTTTGTCGATTCTCCATTGTATACTTTCCTCTGTAGAGCTTTCTCTCGGTTGTCATCGATGATCTGCTATGCAAACCTCTTATGGACAGGTACCTTTCAGAAAGTCTTTCAACTCGCAGTCTATCTTTCTGGATGTCCTTAGCAGTTCTCCCCATAAATGTTCAAAATGTCTAGTTTTATACCTCTAAATATCGGACCATTTCATTGATTTTGAAGTCATCAAGTATTTCAAACTCAATTTGATTTCAGTTTGTTGGGGCAAAATTTAAACTGACCGAATTTGAATTGGTTTGCGTTTCGTGGCGACTCAGCTATTGATTTCACAGTCAAATGTAACATTTAACTTCTTTCAGAACAGTTTGTGCCAGCTTCCAATCTCTCTTAAATGTAACATATATGTCTCCAGCTTCATAACAGTAACTTTTATCTGCCTTGCATAGCTTTCCTTCAATTTGATCAACTTTGTAATTTCACATGATAGTCTTTTCTGTTCCAAAAAGCCCCATTTTCTCTCATCCTTCCTTTACCTAAATCCTTATTTCCAGTTATCATTCTAATTATTTACATTGTTACTGGTATTCTTCGACAAAGAATTACATTGTGTGTATGCGTGTGTGTGTATGTGTGTGTGTGTGTGCTTGGATGTGTGTGTGTATGTGTGTGTGTGTGTGTGTGTGCTTCCATGTGTGTGTGTGTGTGTATGCATATCCGTGTATGTGTGTATGTGTGTGTGCGTTTTGTGAATAATTCGCTGTAATTGGACTGAGATGAAAGAATGCAATGTCATCACATTCCCATATGAAAGAGTAAATGTGCAATATTTCCAAGCTTTCTGATATCAAAGAAATGTAAAAACCTCCTTTATTAATGGATTGGGAAAGTGAACAAAGTGTCCATGGACCGAACAGCAGTAATGTAATGAACCTTTACAGGGATCATTGAACGACCAAATAATTAGTTTTCTCTTGAGAGTTTAAATTCACCTTGTTTTTTTTTCAATCCTGTGTTGCATACGTTTTTATCAAAATGCAATCACCATCGGTGACAAAACCAGAAGATGCTGGAAATGCTCAGTAGTTCTGTCATTATCTCTTGTGAGAAAGCAGATTCAACATAATGTAGAGGAATGGGTCTGCATTGTTTGTGCTTTGTCAGTAGCGGTCAGCGATGTGCGGCTTATGTGCTTTAGTCAGGGGTAAATGCAGAATAACAGAGTAGGGAAATGGGTCGGAATGGGTTACTCTTCAATGGGTCAACGTGGGCCTGCTGTTTGAAATGGCCTGCTTTACTACCGTAGGGATTCTATGTTTCTATGATTTCTTCATAAAAAGGGTGGTCGGTGCCAGGATCAAGAATATCTCCGAGCATGCTCAGGGCATATTGAAGTGGGAGGGTAAACAGCCAGCGGTCGTGGTTCACTTTGACACCAATGACGTCGGTAAGAAGAATGAAAGGTTGAAATGCCCCGCTAAGAAAGTTCAGGGAGTTAGGAGTGAGTTTAAAAGCAGGAACTCCAGGGTTGTATTCTTGAGATTATTCCCCGGGCACCTGGAATGGAGACAAGAAAGAGGAAAATAGTCGAGTTGAATATGTGGCAAAGAACTAGTTTGGAAGGAGGGTTCTGATTTTTGGATGATTCGGATCGCGTTCAGGGCAGGTGGGAACTGTACAAAAAGGAAAGTGTGCACTTTAACTGGAGGGAGTCCAACATCCTGGAAGGGAGATGTGGTCACGTAGATTTAAGCTAATGATACAGGAGTATGGGAACCAAAGCAGCAGGTCAGAAAATGAGCAGAAAGTAAAGGTTTGTCAAATAAACAAGCAGAGCCATTTTAATGACCATGCTGAGGGAAGGAATCATAACAATTTTAAAAACAACGTGAGTTGAAAGTTGGAGTATATGATAGGCTCACGATTATCGTGGATCAATAAATAAGGATGGAGAGCCTGTGAACGGAAGTATTAAAAGAGAAAAATAAATCAATAGAATTTATGCTGAAAATGTTTTAAACTAAATTTGTGCAGTACTTGGAATAAAATGAATGAGCTGATAGCGCAAACAGAGAAAAAATAAATTATGGCATGGTGGGCATGACTGAAATGCGGTTACATGAACGTCAGAACTGGGGTGTTAAATGTCCAAGCCTACTCAGTATTCAGACAAGAAGTAACAGCAGGTGGAGTGCCTGTATTAGTTAAGAATTATGTCAAGGCTGTCTTAAGAAATGATATTAGCACGTGGGACAAAACTGATGAATCAGTCTGGTTTGAAATAAAACACATGAAAGGAAACCCATTGGTATGAGCATTTCCAGCCCATAAACCACTCCCCCCTCCTCACAAATTACTTTCAGTGTAGGGAACAGCATGAACCAGGGAAAAACAATGACTTGAGACCAGGGCACATGAGTGATTATGGAAATTTGAACATGCATATTGACTGGAGTAATCAATTTGGCAAGGCAGCCTCAAAGAACGATGCGTCGAATATATGACAGATTATTTCTTTGATTAACATGTCATGGCACTAACCAGTGAACTGGCTTTGGTATTATGTAATGAGGAAGGAGTGATAAATCATATTGTGGTAGAAGGATCATCTTGTTGTAGAAGGACCACAACATGTTGGACTTTCACATTCAGACTAACAGTGAGGATAGAGTCACATAGGAGAGGCTTCGTGTTGGACAATGATAATTTTACTGGCCAGAGGAAGCGCTTGGCCTGAGTGGACATGTCATAAAGATTAAAGTGCAGGCCACTTGAAGAACAGTGGCAACTACTTAGGGAGATAGTCAAACCCCCTCAAATAAAGTGTAATCCTGAGTGGAAGAGGAATTGTAAATGCGATCCATGTCTTAACACGAAAGTCAACAATAACATGAAGGTTCTTGTCTGGTGGTATTATCGCTGACTGCTGATCCAGATAATGTTCTGGGGACTCAAGTTCAAATGCCGCTATGGCAGATGGTGGAGTTTAAATCCAATATAAATCTGCAATTAAGAGTCTATTGATGATAATTAATCAATTGGCCATTGCTGGAAACACCCATATGTTTAATGAATGTTCTTCAGGGGTAGAAACCACCATCCCTACCTGGTCCGACCTATATGTGACTCCAACCCATACAATTTTGGTTGACGCTTAACTGCCCTCTGGGCAAATAGGGACAGACAATGAGTGCTGTCTAACCAGCGACACCCTCATCCTTTATTGAATTAAAGAAAAAATACTTTACTTGTCAGCAAACAGTTACTAAAAACAAAATCAAAATGGCTGCGAAGGAAAATGAGTAGCAAACTTAAGAAATAACAAAGAACACTTCTCCGAGCAGACAAAAAGTAACCGAATGCTGAAAGTAAATATTGGACTAGAGAGGATGAAAATGGCGAAGTAATATTGGGAAATTCAGAAATGGCAGAGGTAAAACCAACACTTGCTGTTTTCACAGTGCAAAATAATTTCTTCCCACAAGTTAAGACAACTGCAAAGGATCACGATGGAAGTACGATGACGAGGAAGAAGATATTAAATACATTGATGGGATTATAGGCAGCTCAGACCCTCGGCCTGCAGCCTATCGTATTAAAGGAGGAAACAGCAGAGACAGTGGACGTTATTAGTTAGGATATTCAAAAAATCCTTGGATTCTGGAACGGGATGAAGTATTGGAAAAGTAATAATGTGGTACACGTACTCCAAACAGGAGATAGGCAAAAATTCACAAATTATAGACCAGTGACTTTAACCTCTGTAGTGGGGAAGTTTCTTCAGTCAACCATAAAGTAGGAAATAACTGAACATTTGGAAAAACAAAGATGAATTCACCGTGTCAGCACGGTTTCATGGTGGGCAGGTTGTACTTGACATACCTGCTGGGGTGCTTTGAGAATGTAACCAACAAGCTGGTAAATGGGGATGCAGCAAATGCTGTACATCTAAACTTCAGAGGCATTTGACCAAGTACTGCGTAAAGGACTGATCTAGCAGGTTGGATCTGAGGGCTGAAGAGTAGAGTATTGAATTGGATGGAGGATTGGCTGATTAACAGAAAGCAGAGCATTAGGATAAATGGTCTTTCTCTGGCGAACAAAAACTAGTGAGGATTCCGTTGTCAAACCTCAATTGTTTGCAATCTGCCCAAATGACCTGGAAGGAGAGACAGAGTGTAGTAACTAAATTCACAGATGGTATTCAACTAGGTTTTCAAACAGGCTGTAATGAAGAGCTAAAGAGTTTACAGCTGAATATAGATAGGCTTAGGAAATGGGGCAGATTGCAGTATCTTGCAGACGGTGTTTAATGTGGATAACTGCACAGTTGAATTTCCTACCGCCACTCCTAATATCTATTTTTTTGTTTGGTCCATCTACAATTCTTTGGATTTTATTCACCATTGGTGGCTGGGGTAACAGGGGTCGAGTGTTTTGGTTGAGGGAGATGCAGGTTGCTCTGGGTGTGGGGAACATGACATCAGTGTGGAGAAAATACCGCAGTCAGGCATTGTTGATTTCGACAGCAGGACTGGCAACCAGCTGGCCTATCTCTGTTCTTACCTCCTGATGTTTAATTTGCCTGAAGTAAACAACAATAAAATATTGCAGTCATACAGACAAGTCCGTAATTAACATGCCCATTTCTTAATAAAGGTACAAATGACCATTTAGATCAGAAGTAAAGGCTTGGCAATTCGTTTGAGATTTGATAGCTATTTGCTGCAACTGTAGCCTGGAGATGGGCTGATGGACAACAAAACACGTCAGCATTGTTGCAACTTTATAGTTTAGATATTTAGTGAAAATATTACATTATCAATTCTGTTAGAAAGTATCCATAATCTATATCTTATGAAAAATGTTTCGAATGCATTGTGGGAGAACACAAACATTGTAAAAGGTAGAAAAGGAAGATGTGAAGTGGATATAAGTCTTTAAATATATCCATGCATTTGAAGGCAACGGGCAAATATTGGCTATTGGATCATCGTTGGTAAAATGTGCCTGTGTTTTAGGGCAGTGGTGAGTTGAATGGAAATTCAGTGTATTAGTTCAATGAACTGATTACCAAACTGAGGCACGAGGAACAGGGAACCTGGGTAACAAAACAAAACTTCTGCTTCAGCATCATATTTTTTTAGGAGGCAATATAAATCTTGAAGTATTTTGAAACCAAATTCATTTAGAAATAGGAAAGTTTTACTACAATTTACAGATTAACGGTGAGACCTCTTTGACTTTATAAGTGTGTCTCCCTATTATTGAGCCTTCGAGTAGGGGAAGAACTGCTCTCTGTTCACCCTGTGCATACCCCCCATGCTGTTAAAAACCTCCATCAGAAGCACCTCTCAACCTTCTTTGCTTAAAATAAAATCAAGTAAATCTAGCCTTTCTACAGTTTGAGTACACTCTTGTCTGGTTACTTCTGAAAAGATTCACATTTATCAGTGTTAAATTTCATCAGCGATTGATCTGTCCAACTGAACAACCAGTTTATACCCTCCTGTACCCTCACACGTTCCTACTCACTGTGAACTACCCGATCATATTTGTGTCATCCACAAAATTATTTATCCTTACCTCAAACTCCATCCCTCCCATTCTTACCATCATCGTTTATGAAGTTCACAACGGGGCCTTGATTGTCTCCTGTTTTTCAGATGTTGTTCACAGGGAAAGCATTGAGAATTGCACTCTCTTTTTTTAACCTATTTTGGTGAATTTACAGCGTGATGCAGTTGAGTTTTATTTTACGACGGAACCACAAATTGCATTTTTGACATGGAGCTGAATTCTCCTTTTATACTATGCGCCTCTGTATGTTTTATTAATTAAGCTTGTACGTAATTAGTATTGGATTATGTTTAGGTGGCTTTCACTGCAACATTCGTGTTCCACGTGGACCTGGATAATTTTCTTTGTATCCTTCCCTGCAATAGTCAGAGATTAAGAAACTTTCCGCTATACGATAGACCCAAATTCATAGTTTTGTTTAAATCAGCTGGAATGATGAGATTCAACTGAATTCTACATGTAGACTCACAACAGGAGATCCAATCATATGGGTAAGTCCACCTTTACTTAGAAACAAATTATTAAAACATACGCCCACTTTTCTTCATATTGTAAGAACAGTTTCAAAAAATGTTCTTAGAGCAGCATGGATCTTATAGCTGCTCCTGGGATAGCAGGCAGTTAAATATTTGATGTAGTCATTTTTGCAGTTGATATTATAGTTTATTTATTTAACATTAGAACATAGAACATAGAACAATACAGCACAGAAAAGGCCCTTCGGCCCACGATGTTGTGCCAAACATTTGTCCTAGCTTAAGCACCTATCCATGTACCTATCCAATTGCCGCTTAAAGGTCACCAATGATTCTGACTCTGCCACTCCCACAGGTATCGCATTCTCTGGGTAAAGAACCTGCCCCTGACATCCTCCATATACCTTCCACCGTTCACCTTAAATTTATGTCCCCTTGTAACACTGTGTTGTACCCGAGGAAACAGTCTCTGACTGTCTACTCTATCTATTCCCCTGATCATCTTATAACTTTTTTTTCTATTTTGTTTTATAAGCATTCAAAAACAAACAAAAGAAAGCAAAAAAAACTCACGATTTTCTTTCAAATGAACAATTTTTAAAAGAGTTTTTCAAGGTGGTTTACAAAAAAAGAAAAAGTCTATTTATGTTTTAAAACTTTTCTTTTATGACACTGTAAAATCATTTTTTGGTTTTGTAAAATTGATCAGTTTCTTTTTTTCAAAAATAAGGAGTTGTATCTTCCTTCTGGAGAGTCCTACATATTTTCAGCACCGGAGAAGAATGTTTCCTTCTCAGAATTTATTGAAGAGGCATATTTTTATTCATTTAGTTAGCTAAATGGTTGATTTTATTTAATGTTTCGATGTTTGATACATATACGTATATATTTTTCAATTTTAACATTATTATCTGTAGGTAATGCAAGTTAACAGAAGGCGTCATTAAAAAGTCCTACTTTTATGCATATCATTATTAAGGTCACATGTAAGGGACAGAAAGGATGGCTGGATAATTTAGAAAAAAATATTATTCAGCAAATCAGTCATTTAGATGTGTGGCTGTAAGGAAAGATAAGAAGGTAGTTCAAAATTCTCCAGTGGCTATTCCTCTATCAAAATGATTTTCAGCTTTTAGAATAGCTGAAGAGGATTGTCTATCTGAGAAAAATGGAAGAGCAATCAATTATTGGACTCTTGGAATGATTCTTATGTTCAGCAGCGTCTGAGAAGATTTAGGAGAATTATTGCTTCAGTGGACTTTTCTATCGGGGCATCAACAGGAGATTCTGTGACAGTGGCCGTTAATTTAGGACGGTTTGTTGCTTTCCATGTGCTAGGATTAAGAATGTCTCGAAACATTTCAAGCACTTTGTTAAAGGTGAGATTAAGTAGCCAAACATTATTGTAGATATTGGCAGGAATGACATTATTTAGGGAAAGATTAAAGTAGTACAGAGTGAATTTAAGACGTGAGGTAGAGTATTGAAAATAAAACCTTTAAAGCAATACTTTCTGCTTTACTCCCAATGCCAAATTTAACTGGGAAGGAACAAGGTTTTATAGGGGAAACATCAACGGCTGAAGAGTTACTGTGTTGTTAAGGTATTTAGATTTTTGGGAAATTGGAAACTATTTTAGAATAGAAATGACCGGTTAAGAAAGGATTGGTCTAATCGAAACTGGAAAGTAACAAATATCTTAGCAGGGAGGTTTGCTCCTTCTCTGTATGCAGACTTTATGTTGATAGAGATGGAAAGGGAGATATTCCAAGAAGCAATACAAATGGTAGGATGGATGGAGAAGTTTATGAATGTGAGGACAGCACGTGAATTAGAAAAGAAAAACGAAAGAATCAAGAGTATACAGTAATTCTAAAGCACGAAATTGCATTTATTTCAATGTAAGGGGTCTTACAGGGAAGGCTGATGAACTCTGGATATGTTTAAGGCAGCATCCGAGGTGCAGGAAAATCAACGTTTTTGGCAAAAGCCCTTCATCAGCCCATTCCTGATGCTGCCTGACCCACTGTGCTTTTCCAGCACCAAACTCCCGTATCTGCAATCTTCACTTTCGCCTGAGAGATGGTCAAGACTGGCAATTCAATGTTCCAGGTCTTAAGTGTCATGGAAAGGATGGAAAAACCACATGTGGAGGGTAGGGAGGGGGCGATCTGCCCTTTTTGATTAAGGAATAAATTATTGATTTAACTAGGGAAGATATTTCTGAAAATTTATCCAGTTAAAATATGCAGGTAGTATCAAAACTAAGAAAATAAAGTTCACTTTGAACAGATTGCACTAAATGCTCATTTGTGACAAATCGTCCATATAAAATATATTGGTCAAAATTAAAAATAATGAAGAAAAGAGTACGTTGATTGTACTGTACCATATGATCTCCAACAGTAAGAAAGAAATAGAAAAACAAACACGTTGGGAGATACATGTAAGCTTAATAAGTTTGCAATAATGGGAGATTTAAATTTTCTAAAAATTAATTGGGACAACCACAGTGTTAAAGGGTTGGATGGCGAAGAATTTGTCAAATATGTTCACGAAAACTTTCTTCATCAATATGTGGATGATGCCAACAGAGCAGAAAGTAAACTAAGCCTTCTTTTTGTGCAATAGGCAGGGCAAATGACTGAAGTAAACGTGAGACAATATTTTGGGTATTGCAATCATAACTCTATCAGTTTCGTAACGGTTATGGGAAAGAATAAGCCTTTCATTATTCTTTTTTTTTTAAATTGGAGTACCGTAAGTTTTAATGGCATGGGACAAGGACTTACCAAGTTTGATTGGAGTAGACTGTTAGCAGGTAAAACGCTGTCTGTCAAGTGGGAGGCGTTCAACAGTATGACGACGGGAGCTGAGAGGCATTATGTTCCTGTTAGAGTGAAGGGTAAGGCTGGTAAGGTTAAGGCACAATGGACAACTACAGTTATTGAGCTTTTTCCAAGAATCAACGAAAACCTTAGTTTAGATATGGACAACTTTATTCAATTTAACCAATTAATCAATATAAAGAGTGTGGGGCATCATTTTGAGAGAAATCAGAAAAGCAAAGAGGAGATATGCGATAGTATGGGCAGATAAGGTTAAGGATAATCCAAAGATATTGTGCAACTACATTAACAACAAGAGGGTAACCACAGAGAGGGTAAGGCCTCTCAAAGATCATGATGGATATTGATGTCTTGAACCCAGAAGATGGGAAATAAAATTATCCCATTCCTGGTGCATCAGATACCAGCAAACACACACAATTGCTTGCCCCTCATATTCATCCAGCTTGAACTCTATCTGCTATTTGTCAGTCTATTGACCCATTTGGTCAAGATCATCTTGTATTCTTAGAAAAGCTTCTTCTCTGTCCACTGTGTCACCAGTTTTGGTGTCATCTGCAAACCTACGAACCATGCCTTCGATAGTCTCACGCAAATCATTTCCATCAATGACAAACAATGAATACCCAGAACCAACCTCTGTCTAACACTGCTGGGCATAAGCATCCAGCCAAAAAAGCAACTGCCTACTGTTACTCTCTGTTTCCTGACATTGCAACAATTGAAAGCACTAGAGAGAAACCTAGCAGTTCAGGCAGTATCAGAGCAGAGAAAATTAGAATTAAGTCTTTTTGTGTTCAACATAATTGGTTCAGAACAAGTTCATATAAGATTTGATATGTAACTCTGTTTGTCTGCCCAGATCCTGCGTCTTCATTTTGCACTTGTATTTCAGATTTCCACTGTCTCTAATATTTTGCTTTTTCTTGATTGGTCTGGATGTTGACCCCGGTTATGTTTGGACAATATGCTCCATTCCTGTTCCCATCCCCTGTGCCAGTGACACATGTATTATACTCGAGTCTGTTTCTTCTTTAAGTTCTAAAAATAAATGTGCAGATCTCATTAAAGTGATTTTGATTTAAAAGGTCTTTCAGAGACAACTACACTTGATGTAAAAATAGGAATAGTTTATGAATTATGACATTCTGGATTTTATGTCTAAACTTGTTTTTTCAGCGTCTGAAGGAGGGGGAGAGCATCCAGTTTCAACAGTGATCCTGACTCAACTAACCCTCCAACTGAACTGACCCGTGCAGGTGGAGAGCGGGCCACATCCCTTTGATTACACCAGTTTTTTTTTTTAAAGACATGAAAACCTTCTTCCCGAGGCATTATCTGTTAGGTAAAAAAGAAATGCACCTCAATGAAACATTCAAAATTGAGACATGTTGGAAAATTGGGTCGGTTAGAACCTCTCTGAAAACAATTCAAGTATAACATAAACGTGTACAGAGACCGCCTGGGTGACAGCTCCCCTGATATATAATTGAATCATCAATATCCAAAGATGGCTTCGGTTTTCAAAACTCCCAAAAATAGTGGTTCTTACTTTACAATGCGCGTGTACATTCGTTTACTATAAACATGCAAACGTGCACAACTACATCTGGATTCAGTGTGTTGTACTCCCATAATTGAGTGCATTTGTTTGTCACTCAAGTTTCAACAATGCATTGGCAATCATGTTTTCAAGACCTTCCCCGTACACAGTTTTCTAATTGAATTGCAGTAACAAGGGGCTCCACCTTAACAGTCCAGAATGTTTGTCCTTAAATTTCTCCAAACAAACTTCAATGCGTTATGCTCAGTTGTCTCAGATACTTTGCTGGTAATATATACACTGAAATATTGTAGTGCCAGCACAAAGCTCACAGTCTCTTTCTCAACTGTTGAATATTTCTGCCAATGAACGCTGAAGTTCTTGGAGAATTACCCAATTGGTCTCT
Organism: Chiloscyllium plagiosum; assembly: GCF_037043375.1. NCBI lineage: Eukaryota > Metazoa > Chordata > Chondrichthyes > Orectolobiformes > Hemiscylliidae > Chiloscyllium > Chiloscyllium plagiosum. Next base: position 41,942,570 of record NW_028270176.1, read on the forward strand.
GTTTTGTTGTCATATTCCTACAAGAGCCCAGCAATGATACCCACATCACTCGCATTTAAAGCCACCTTAAATGGTTTTACATAATCAGGTGTGTCTGATTGTGGGGCAGTGACTAACACCTACTTCATGCCGTGAAATGCCTTTTGACAGTCCTCTTTCCACTGAAATTCTTTCCCTTTCTTTAACAATTCGGTGACTGGAGCAGTCACACTACGAAAATGAGGCACACACATTCGATAAAATCCACTCAGTCCCAGGAACTGTCCTTTTGTCGAATGTACGGGAAATTCCCTTATTACCTAAACACTTACATCTCATGGCACCGTTTATAACATGGCCCAGGATGGTGACTTTTACTTTGGCAAATTCACTTTTCGCTATGTTTACCACCAAGCCTGCCTTCCAAAGTCAGTAAACAAGTCTGATATATGCTGTAAGTGTTCCTTCCATGAGTGACTAAAAATCACCAGGTCATCAATGTACACCACAAGATTGGATAATCTGGGAATTTACTGGTTAGTCGGCATGTGAAATGTGGTCGGCATCTTTTTCATACCAAATGTAAGTTGCTTCTCCCACGTTTTCAACACAGTCTTCCAACCATAGAACTGGGTATACATCAACCTTTTTAACTGCATTGACGTTATGATAGTCCACATATAATCGTTGGGTACCATTTGGCTTTGGCACAATACCTATGGATGAGTTCCAGTCACTCTAACACATGCTGATTATGACACCTTAGAGCATGCGTTCAACCACCTTCTGAACCTACGCCAACTTTAGAGGATTATGCCTTAAAGGATGTTGCTTGATCATAGCAGCATTTCCTATAGCTACATTATGCACAATTATGTTAGTACTTCCAAGTTAATATCTGCATATCTCCCCGTGATATAATAATAACTCTTTCTTGTCATTTCAATTTTTCTCAGGAAGATAACACAATAATTTATCCCAGTTTTTGACAATACCTCATTGTCCACATTAATTTGAAGAATGTCTGATTCAGAATCCTCTGAACTTGGTTCTTCTTTCTGTGCTGTCATCATTAATACCTTGTCCTCTTGCTGTCCATCCATATTAAAGCAAATTCTGAGCATTTTCACATGACATACACCGTGAGAGTTATTTCTTTCTGGAGTCCTTATTAAGTAGTTAATCCTCACTCAATGTTCTTTGTATTTCATAAGGTCAACTAAACCTTGTTTTCCAAGGTTCACCTATCACTGGAAGTAATAGTAATACCTTATGCCTGATAGCATAATTGCTAATGTTTGGTTTCCTGCTTTATTGCATGCTGCAATACTTTTAAATTCTGTCTACCCAACTCACCAGCGCTATTAATCGTTCCCTAAAATTTAAGACCTAGTGCAAATGTGTGGCCTTTGAATTCTGATTTACTATTTTCTCCTTAATCAATTTTCATGCTCCTCTCACTTAATGCCTTCGAAACTAATTCAATTTGATGGAATTTGCTCTGGGTTAATTTGGTGCATCCCTGATCACATGAAACACAAATGGAATTCCCTTACCCTAATCATCGGGATAACCCTGACCATCATTCCTCAGCATGGTATTTAATGTTTAATGTCACCTTTCTAGCGGTCCTTGCAACTTTGGATGGTACGCAGAAGATTTGAATTGCTTCATTCCTGTGACATTATAGTGAATAATTTGGACGTGAATTTTGAACCTTGATCTCTCTGTATCTCTATTGGTAGTCCCTATCTATTTTACAAAAAGATTAATTCCTGTGCAATTCGTATAGCTGTGATATTGCATCTTGGAATGGCCTATGGAACTCTAGTCGATGCATCCATTCTTGTTGACAAATACTGGTGCCCACATTTTTGTTTGAGTTCGGGGACCTAGCCAATCAATTAAGACTCTTTTATAAGGTTCCTGAAATACGGGAATAGTTAAGAAAGGTGCAGGGTTTATTATTGCTTGTGTTTTTCCAATTACCTGACATGTATGAGAATTCTGTCAAAATTCAACTACATCCTGTTGCAGTCCAGGCCAGTAAAATATATTTCAGCCTGTGTTTTCCTCAATCCTGGGTGGCCTCTAGTTAGTAGCTCATGTTCCATTCGCGTCACCTCCTTTCTGTACCCCATTGGCAATACCATTTGACGAACCTCTGCTCAATTATCATTTCCTTGAATGTGTGATCGTCTCCATTTCCTCATTCAGACCTCATTTTTAAGGTAATAATACTGAAGAATACCTTTAGAATTCCTAAAGTATAGGCTTTTTGACACAACTGCTTTAAAATTTAATCTTTCTGCTGCAACGCCATTAGTTTAGCTGAGCTAAAATATTTGCATGATCACCTGTTTGCTCCCGTTTTGTCGCAACTATCTGATGGAACACAGTCTCTGTTACTGCCACTTAAGCTTCTTCATTTTTACATTTTTGATCTCTCCTGTTTTAATTGGTGACATTGGGAACTTGTTACCCCACCATCAGGAAAGCTTCCACGATAAGGCTCCTGCATTGCTTCAGTTGCCTATGACTCTACTGGCTTTTCAACCAGAGCAGGCAGCACTCCTTAATATTGCATCCTCTTTACCTGCCCTATTTGAATAAATTTGCCCTTTGCAGGTATATTTTCTAAGCATGATCTAGCACTTCCTCCTCAACAAACCTCCAATCAGCTTGTACACTCTGATGCAGCGTTCTAGCTTCCACTGTGCTTTCTGTTACCACTCGAACAAAACTCCTAGGCTTATCTTCGTTTCCTGCATCTTCGGTTTTTTTTTGGAACCCACCAACACAGTGATTTCATATGACCTAATTGTTGCAGTGAAAACACTTTTGAACTTCTCTGTCTCCTTCAAGTATCTTCCTTTCACCCAATGATAAGTTATCATTATGATCTTCATATATTTTTCACAAGGACAAATTGTATTCCTGGAACTGAGAGATTTTCCAATTTTCCGACCACGATTTCTCCACACCTTTCTGGGCACTCTATCATCGCTTTACATAATTTTGCACTTTTTGTCTCTCGGTGAATTTCCTTTAGCAGTACCTTTTATGGAAATAGTCCTTCAGGAGTACATATCTCCTTATCCTTCAGCATCGCTGTCTGAGAGGATCATGTGTCCCTTAATATTGCATCCTCTTCACCTGCCCTATTTGAATAAATTTGCCCTTTGCAGGTATATTTTCTAAGCATGATCTAGCACTTCCTCCTCAACAAACCTCCAATCAGCTTGTACACTCTGATGCAGCGTTCTAGCTTCCACTGTGCTTTCTGTTACCACTCGATCAAAACTCCTAGGCTTATCTTCGTTTCCTGCATCTTCGATTTTTTTTTGGAACCCACCAACACAGTGATTTCATATGACCTAATTGTTGCAGTGAAAACACTTTTGAACTTCTCTGTCTCCTTCAAGTATCTTCCTTTCACCCAATGATAAGTTATCATTATGATCTTCATCAAGATATACCTTTCCCTTTCCATATGAAAATTTCTCTTTGCCCCAGTTTCTATCCCTCATGGACTGAAATTGATTCTTGAAGCCAAACAGGTTTTACAATCATTAATCACGAGACATACTTACATTCATAAGCAACTTCATGTATGTGCCTAGCCGTTTTAACTCTCTGCTCTTCCGATTGAGTTTGTACTATGTCAGGCAGTGAAGATTTAGACTCTTCCAAATTAATTGTCTCTCGACGAACATCATAAATTTGCTCTATTTTTAAAACTCTTATCCATCTATCAAAATTACTTTTTTGATCCTTTCAAACACAGTATCGGTTTGACCAGATTCGGCCTTATATTCCTGAAACGTTGTCTGTCGGCTTCTAGCACAAGCTCATGTGCACTTTTCCCCTCCTCATACTTCCCCGATCTCTCCTTTAATAGTGTTGCGAATACCTCACGAGCTCTATCCACAGGTTGTGTTTGGATCAACACACCCACATGCTCACTGGCCAATGCAATTGTTTAGCTACTTTTTCAATTGAAATCAAAATGGTTTCCATGAATATACCGTGTATATCCTGTATTTTGTATATCCTGCTCTGTCTCCAGTGGTTTTTTCTGCGAGAATATACCTAAAAGGTTTCTGACCAGGCTTTGGACCACCATGGGTTTGCTCATCTTCACTCTGTTCCTCACTAAGGTTACCTTTAACAATCATCTCCATCCTTTTAAGCTGGCTTTCCATTCTAAGTGTCAATCTCTGAAGCACAAATGCTCCCTATATTTCTTTCTCTCCTGCTAAAGCTATTTGATATTTTTTCTCTTTCCTCTGCTAAACCTATCCATTATCTTTCTTTCTCTTCTGATTTTAGTCATTACGCTAACTGATTCATTTGCGATTGAAGTTTAGTCACCTTTACAGATCCTGTTGGAGTTTCCAACAAATTGGAATGGTGAGCTACTGCTGCAATCATCTCATCTTTCCTCAAATTAGGAGTTAGCTTCAACTCCAGCTCGTCCACTAATTCCCACAGCTTGGACTTCATGTGCATTTAGCAAAAACCCCAAAGTTAATTCTTCCACCTCCAAAACATGCGTGATAACTGCAAGAGCCATTGCTATCCGAAGTTCTGTTTACTCGACCAAATCGACACGCGAAGTAAGAGACACTAACACCTGCCACTCGCCGATTAAATCCCACAAACAGCCCCCAATTTGTTATGGACCAGGCCCGACCCCACCCTCCCCCCCCCCCCCCAACACATTTTTAAGCAGGTATCCCAGAGAGTAACTTTGCTATTTGTTGAAGGTTACTGTATCACGGATATTCCCGCAGTGAATTAACTGGTCAGAATGTCGAGTTTTGAACAAACAGACTTTATTTACCAAATTACCGAATGAAACACAAGGAACCAAAAAAAAAAACACCTGCATAACTTATCCTATCCAAACGCGACAGGGTATCCCGACTTAAGGATGCTGTTAACAATACTTGAGAAATCCCAATAAACAAGACCTTAGTACATGGAGTAAATCTTACAAAAATAAACATTTTACAGGTTATGAGGTCAGAAGAGCAGAAGAAGAGGGAGAGCATCCAGTTTCAACAATGACCCTGACGCAACTAACCCCCAAACTGAACCAACCTTCCCAGATAAAGAGCTGACCTCATTCTATTGATTATACAAGTCTTTTTTTAAGACTTGAAAGCCTACTGCTAGGTATAAATAAAAGAGACCAAATGAACATTTCAAAATTCAGACATATTGGAATCTTGGATCGGTTAGACCCTCTCTGGCTAAAGAAAGATCAAGGAGAATGTAACCTTGTAAAGGGACCGATCTTGTGACAACATGCCACATTTAGCTCTGGAATAAAAAAAAGTTAGTCTTATTGCTTTGAAGCCAGTGAAGTGTATTAAAGTGTTTGTGAGTTTACATAAAACAGTGCTCAAGCACATTCTGTGTTGAATTTACAAAATCGCCTTATTAGAGCAATGAGAGAAATGCCCAGATAGATGCACACTTCCTGTGTATGGTCAGGGCAAATATGTCTACTTTAAAACTACTGGTTAGCACCTGTTATGGTCGAGGAGGAATCAGCCCGGTAACTACATCTAGATTGTGGTTTTTGGGGTTGATAGTTGTGGGAGGTTCGTGCGGTTACAACATTTCAAACAAACAACACAACAGAATCATCTAGCCGCCGATAAGAAAACATCCATCATTCTCCCTCACAACTAACTTCATGAGAGCAATTGGTGATGGTAGATGTGACCAACAGCGAGCGATACTATCATTCAATCCAGGCCAGATGTTATTGTGATCTGAAGGTAATACACTGGAATGAGTTAACTGGATCTGTTTGTTCAGTGACTGTAATTGATGACAGTCTCCATGGATCCTAATTGTGTCACTGTATGGTTTCCCTCTTTTATTAGTAAGGGGCTTCTCCAATGCTTTGTAGCATCAGATTCATCGCCTCCACATTGACAGGGATCAACAGCTGCAGAGACAGGAAGAGGAGAGATAAACATCTGAGAATAGTCTGGAATGTTCCCTTAATGGATCAGAATCTGAGAACAGTAGACTGGAATGCTGCAACAACGGACACGAGTATATCCCTTGGACTTTTCTATCTTTACTTCTCTTGGATGACATGGCCAGATTGGATATACGGTGGACTGTTGATTATCCAGGCAGGATACTATCCCTTTCTCGCTATTGTTGGTGTTCCTGGTAAGTCTCCCCATCACTATCCATTTATAAAGCCCATTAGCCATGGTGAAACTCATTGCTATTTCTGTTACCTATATTTAGCAAAGACAAAAACTGTTGTCTTCAGTTTCACCTGTAAATGCTATTCATTACCCACACATTTCCGAACCCCATACCTGCGGGCTCAAAAACATCTGACAACAAGACTGTTCACAATCCCGATGTACATTTTTGACCTGAATTCATTTATGTCGCGGTATTCTGTCCATCACTAACCCTATTCACTTCCAGCTCGATTATACCCCCAGCCCCATCTTCTCGTCAATGCTGATGTTTAATTAGCCATTATCTATTTTAGTAAAATTCTGACTTTATGAATCCAACTCTCCTGCGAGCACTCTTACAGTTGCAGATATTTCGATAGCAACCTTGTTCTTGTCTCTAACGTAACTCCATGACAGGGACACTGTCAGAGTAGTAATGTCGCAAGAAATGTCATTCAGAGATACACTGTATGACATCTTGCTACAGATGATGCCAGAACATATATTCACATGCAGGATTTGGGAATAAAAGCGAGTTTCACTAATAACAACCATTACATCACCAGCATTTTATCTATAATTTTATCTATTTCACTGATGTTTTTTGGTAAAGAAGTCTAGCATAATAACGTGATCTGACTCAGACCCATAGCAATTTGCTTGGCTCTATACTGCCTGAAAGAATGACTTCACAGGAAAAGACACTTGGTGATGGCCAACAATTCCTTGCCAGTGATGCAGACATCCCATGTAATAACAACATGAAAGGTTAAATAAAACAAAGAATGATGCTAGAGATCAGAAACAAAAATAACGAGAAATTGCCATAGAAACTGAGCAGCATTAGCAGCTTCGGGTCGAGAGGAAAACAGAATTGGCATTTCGAGTCCACTGACCAAACTTCAGAACTGAACGTTGCTGGTAAGTAGTGTAATTGCTGTTGGTGACAGAGACGTCAGTTGTGAAGGGAAGAAGGAGTGAGTTGAATAAATGTGGAAAGAGAGAGGTAGACAGAATGAAGCATACCAAGGGATTGTTGTAGATCAGCTGGAATGGAAATATAAATGAGATTAACCTTATCTTTTTTTATTTCTTGTTCCCATATTACTGAAAAGCACGCCCATTTAGGGCATACATCAAAGTCCCTGTTTAAAGTGAGTTATGTCTCTTTGTCTCTCTTTGGTAAAGTGTGATCATCTACTTTTATTCAATAATGGGATGCTGGGTTAGTATTCCCTTTCCTCATTGTCCTTGAGAAGATGTTAGTGAGCTGCTTTTCTGAGCCAATGCAGTCTGTGGCCTGTAAGTCGTCAGTGCTGAGGTCCATCCAGTTTCATTTCTTTGAGACTTTGTAGTGAGTAATATAACTGAGTGCATGGCTTGGCCAATGGAAACTTCAATTGAGAGTTAACAATATTTCTGTAGGTCTGGAGTCACATATCAGCCCGACCAGGTGAAGATGGTAGATTTCCCTGAAGGGAATAAAGGTGCCTGGTAGGACGATCAATAATGGCTTCATCGTTTAATTTGATTCTTAATTCTTCATATTTTATTGAATTAAAATTCCAATATTTGCTGAGGTGGAATTCAAATCCATTGCTTGGGTCCCCGGGTTAATATTCCGGAGATAATACAGCCTAGGCCATTGCCTCCTCAGCATTTCCAACCATCTGCAATGGCAATATTGATGTTGCTGTTCGTCTAGCTTTGCTTCATAGGACAAAGAAGTGATTTGGTAAAACATATCATCCTTCTATTTTGTATGTATGAGAAGGCGAAATGGTCTTTGGTCATGAGTCACTGACAGAATTGATATGGATAAGTAATTAATCAGCACAGTAAATGAGTGGTGTCCTTCATTACACAATGATTAAGTCTAATAGTGAAGGCACCATCCTGAAATTGTAAAGTGTTCTTGAGACAGCACTTGGGACAATGTGAACAGATTTTCTCTCCTTTATAATGAATGATCTACTTGCTACAGTGTAATGGAGTTTCACCAGACTATCCCTACAGTGGTGGTACCATGAGGAGACTGTGAAGGAGAACACTGCTTAATTTGTATCGCTTCAAAATATTAAAAAACTGATTGCATTAAAATTTGAGTGTCATGCACTAACACTCAGTATTTCCAAAACAAAACTTTGATGTCTTGAAATATAACGTGTTTTCTGCGATACACGTGTTCACGTTTGTACAAATATATAGATAGGAAACTTTGAGAAGGGTATTGGCCAAGTGCAGGAAAAGTGGGTGAGCATGGATGAATATTTTGGTCAGCATGAACCATTTTGGGCTAAACGGGTTGTCTCCGTGGTGTTGGACTCTATGATTCTATGATAGTTTACATAGCTCTGTGGAGCCACATGATGGTTAGAGAGAGCTCCAGGTTCTGAATGAACTTTCACCGCCTCAATGTGCAGTTAGTTTGTGATCCTGCACTGAACGTCTTGTTGTTCACAAACCTGTCAGCAGTCACACTCTGATAGAGTTAGCCAATCCCATCAGCTTCTGAACTCCGTACAGAAAACTAGCCCGTCTTCTCCATCACAAAGCTACTCGCTTTTTTTTCTCAAAGCTTTTCCTTGGCTCAAGGAGAGTCTGTCCTTGATTGTTTTCAGAGGGGCAATAAATTGACTCCGATCAGTCTGGCTTCGTACAGAGATGATATATGGAAGCAGATGAAACTTCCGGCCAAAGTGGTCATGCTTGACAAGGGACCTGTATAATGAAAGGGGAGTGGTCAGCTTGTTTTTTAGCTGAACGAGCTGAGCTGAGCTGAGCTGAGCAGTTTTCAGTTGAGTCTTGAACTGGGAAGTTCTACAGGGAGCTGTGTGGAAACTCTCCTTCAACTTCAACCTGAAAGCATGTGTTGCATTTCTACTGGTTTTTAAAGGGAGTTTGCATATTGGGACTGTTGTGCATATTTGGAACAGCATAATTAAGTCTAGCTGGATAAGTTCAGTTTGGTCGGGGGCCTTATTCTGTTCTTTATGTTTAATTGTGTAATTTTGTGAATAGAGCTTTTGTCTGTTTTAAAATTTAGTTGACAACTTCCCTATGTTACTCCTGGCAATTTTCATTGTACACTTACCGAAACAAACTGCAAAGTTATACCCTGGGCTGCTTGCTTAAGAACATTTTAAGTGGTCTAGACTAGTCCATAACAGATTGGGGGGTATTTGCGGGATTTTAAACAGCAAGCATGAGGTGCTCGTGTCTTGAATTCGGGTTTTGCTTTTGTTGTGTAGACAAATCTTGGGATAGCAATGGCTTGTTTAGTCGCCAAAACGTTTTCTGCATGTGGATGCAGTGACTGGAAGTTTTGAAGAAAATGAATAAGACCAAGTTGCATGAATTGGCAGAGAATCTGGAATCAGAACTGACAGCTTCTGTGAGGAAAGGAGAGTTAGTTGTAGTAGTAAGTCATCAATTAAACTATCTAGAGAAACCATCAGAATAAATACAGATGGTAAGAATTCAATTGCAAAGGAAGCAGCTTGACTTAGCGGCGAGAGGTAAGGAATGGGCAGCAGAAATGAAACAGTTTCAGTTACGATTAAAAGCAGAACAGATGGAAAATAGAGAGCAGTGGAAGAGAGAGAAAAAGAGAGAGCAGAAGAGGAGAAAGAAAGAGACAACTGTTGAACAGCAAAAGCTGACACTTAAAAAAGGAAAGTTAGCGTAGCAGGCGGGAGATAAAGGTTGGAGGTATTGTTAGTGACGACGAGAGTGAGGATGAAGAAGCCCCAGGTAGTCAGAACTGAAAAGTGTTGCTGGAAAAGCGCAGGAGGTCAGGCAGTATCCAAAGAGCAGGAGAATCAACGTTTCGGGCATGAGCCCGTCTTCAATCCTGAAGAAGGGCTCATGCCCTAAACGTCGATTCTCCTGTTCCTTGGATGCTGCCTGACCTGCTGCGCTTTTCCAGCAACACATTTTCAGTTCTGATCTCCAGCATCTGCAGTCCTGAGTTTCTCCAGGTAGTCTGAAACCTAGCCGATTACAAGCATTGTCTAAATTTGATGGCAAGGATGTGGAAGTCATTTTCAACTCATTAGAAATGGTGGCTAAAGAAATGCAGTGACCAGAGCCAATACGAGTTTTGTTGATCCAAACGAAAATTGTAGGTAGGGCTGTTGAGATATTTGCATCCCTATCAGATGAGGTACCTGCGGAATATGAGGAGCTGAAGAAAGCCATTTTAACTGCATATGAGCTTGAACCAGATGCCTATAGACAACGTTTCAGGAATCTAACAGATACCCTGGTCAAAACTACATTGAGTTTGAAAGGATCAAACAGAGTAATTTCGACAGATGGATGAGAGCCTTAAAAATCAAGCAACCTATGATGCCTTTAGAGAGGCAATTATTTTGGAGTAATTGATAAATGCACTGCCTGAAGGTGTGCAAATTCATGTTGAAGAGCAGAGAGTGATAACATCAAGGCTAGCAGCTGAAATGGCCGATGATTATAAACTCAGTTTGGCTTCCAGAATCAAATTCAGTCCATCAGAAATAGATATTGGCGCAAAGAGATGTCATCACGTGGAAAGGGAAAAGTAGATATCAGTGAAGATCATAAGGCGAATTTACCACAGGGTCAAAAAAGAAACCCTTGAGGGGAACAAACAAGATAAGAGACCCAGGCGTTTTCATTATAATAAAGTGAGCCACACAAAATCACAGAGTTGTTGTGCGAAGAGAACACCAGAGAAGAATGTAAGATTTGTCAGAAAGTAACAAAAAGCTCAAGAGAAGTTAGACAACTGCCGCAGAGTATACAAGATGGTCAGAGGTTGATTAAGGAGGACGTGCCAGATCTGCTTATAACATCTACATGCAATGGTAAAGTTTAATTATATAGGCCAGGAGGAATAGATATGGAGGATCCAATATTAAGGGACACATTATCTTCTCAGTCTGTAATGCTGAGGGGTGAGGGGATTTGTACTCCTGAGGGACTATTGCCAGAAAATGTGCGGGTAGTAGGAATTCATGGTGAGACAAAAAGTACTCAGATATGTAACGTGAGGCTAGAGAGTCCAGAAAAGAGTGGAAAATGTGTTGTAGGAGTACTGGACCCCAAACTCTCAGCTCCAGGAATAAAATTTGTCCTTGCAAATGACATTGCTGATTCACCAGCAGGAGTGATGCCTACTCTAATTGGAGAGCCAGTGGAGAACTGGAGAACGGTTATCCAGGAAGTTTCCCTGATTTTGTGATTACAAGATCACAGATGCACAGTTTGAAGCAGGAGAGATCAAAAGGCACATATAAGGAAGGTGACATAGAGTTATCCGAAACGTTTTTATTGACCCGATAAATGGATCAGACAAGGGGCAAGTAAGAAAACATGCAAGTATTTTTAACTCTGCTAAGCTGAATGATTTGCAGCAGAAAGATGGGTAATGAAAACAGTTAAATCAAAAGACATTTAGCAAGAAAGAGAATGATTGCATTCCTGTGTGTTATTACTCAACAAATGATGTCTTAATGCGGATATGTAGATCAGCGCACATGGAAGCAGATCAGACGTGGGCAGAAATTCATCAAATTGTTTTGCCTGTTGGGTATAGAAAGGAAGTGCTGCGAATGGCACATGAGCTACCACTTGGAGATCATTTCAGGGTGAGAACAATACAGCTTGAAATACAAGTATGTTTTCAGTGGCCTGGACAACACAAAGACGTAGTTTAATTTTGCCAGACGTCTCAAACATGTCACACAGACAGTAATAAAATCTGTGACTTCAATAGCTATTCCAGCATTTCAGGAAGCTTTCACGTGTCTTGATAGATTGCGTAGCTCCCCTACCTCAAACAAAAAGTGCGAACAACAATTTTTTAACAATAATGGGTGTGTCGACTAGATGTCCCATTATTGGTGGCAATCCCATTATGCAGCATCACAGTTAAAAGAATTGTAGAAAAAAATACGTATTTTTTTTTTACTAGATGAGGACTACTAATCGAGATCCAGGCAGATCAAGGATCAAATATCATATCCGAGCTATTCAACGCAGTGATGGATAACTTGGGAATTAAGCAATTCAAATCGACCAAATTCAAACGATTTGAATTAATTTTTGGGCATGAAGTAAAGTGACCATTAACATTGATTAAGGAGAAGTTAATAAGTCAGAATTCAGAGAGCACCAATTTGGATGATGTGACAAATTTTAGGAACGATTAAATAGAGCTGGAGATTTTGGGTAGACAGCATTTAAACGTATTGCAGCATACAATGAAACAAGAAGTGGATCAGAAATCACGAATTCAGAATTTTGCAATTGGGAATAAGGTATTAGTTTTACTTCCAGTAACAGTTGAACCTTTAAAAGCAGGTTTTAGTGTACCTTATCAAATTGGGAAGAAATTAAATGAGGTAAACTACTTGATACGGACTCCAGACAGGAAGAGATCTCACAGAGTGTGTCGTGTAAATATGCTCAAAACGTATTTTGACAGGGAAGGAAAGCAAGCCGATAAGGTAGATACAGGAGATGCTGTTCTGATTACGCAACATCCTTATAGGTATGACTCTCCAAAATTGGCACAGGTTCAGAAGGAGTAGAGCGCATGCGCCAAGATGGCATAAATAATGTGAGTTACAATGACTGAACATCACGTATAGTCATGTTGCCATAGCCAGATGGCACCCAGGGTCATGTGTGGACTATCACAAACTCAATGCTGTTAAAAAGAATGATGCATTTCCAATTCCATGTTTGGAGAACTGTGTGGAAAAGGTGGCAGAAATTACTTATGTTTCTAAGTTGGACAAGCTCAGAGGCTACTGGCAAGGACCTCTGTCACAGAATGAAAAGGCAATTTCGGCTTTCGGAACGCCAAATGGACTATATCAGTTCAAAGTCGTGGCATTTGGTATGAGAAACGATCCAGCCACATTTCCAAGAATGATAATAGGGTCATTGCCGGATCACCCAACTATGAGTCGTACATTGATGACCTGATGATTTTTTGTCACTCATGGAAGGAACAGTTACAGCATTTATCGGACTTTTTCCATCGACTTCAGAAAGCAGGCTTGGTGGTAAACCCAGCTACAAGTGTATTTTCGAAAACCCAAATCACGTTCCTGGGTCACGTTATTGGATTTGGACAAATGGCCTCATGAGATATGAAAATAAAAATAGTTGGGGAATGTTCCACACCGTCGACAAAAAAAAACACACACTACTACGGTTCCTGGGATTGACTGGATTTTACCGAAAGTTTGTGCCAAACGTTAAGCAGTGTGGCTGCTCCCCTCACTGAATTGTCAAGGGCAAAAGCTCTCAGTGGACAAATAACTGTCAAATGGCATTTGACAGCCTAAAAACTGTGTTAACCACTGCCCACAGTATTAGCTACACAGGACGACGCAAGCATTTCAAGGTGGTTATCGATGACAGTGATGTGGGTGTCAGTCTGCAGGAGAATGACGAGGGAATAGAACGATCCATCGGGTATTTTTCTAACAAGTCGAACGTTTATTAACAAAAATGTTCAATGGTGTAGAAAGAGACTTTAAGCTTGGTGTTGCCATTAAAACATCACAGTGTTTATATTATCAACAATGCATCTGAGACAATCATAGACACTGTTCACAACACATTCACGTTTGTGGAAAGATTCAAGGACAAAAATGCCAGACTGTTTAGATGGAGCTTGTTGTTGCAGCCGTTTAATCTGACAATTATGCATGCGGCAGTTCGCCAAAACATGAAAGCTGATGAGTTAGTCAACTCCAATGAGTAATGGAGGCGTTCACTGGTGGGTATGGGGCGGCCTGAATTTGCATGGGTTTGTGCATGCTTGCATGTTTAGTTAGTATAGTGTATATGTCTGGGTTTTAAAGGATAAAAATGCAACAATCGTTTTGTATTCTGGTTATCTTTTTGAGGGAGGGGGAGATGTCACAAAGCTAGTCCCTTTTTTTGTTCAAAAGCTGTTTCTTGCCTCAAGGAGACTCTGTCCTTGATGTTTTTCAGAGGGACAATAAAACGGGGCCGGGCTCCGATCAGTCTGGTTTGTTACAGAGATGAAAAAAATTATCAGAGGCCTTTTGTTTATATGGAAACAGATGAGACTTCAGGCCGAAGTGGCCATGCTTTATTTGTGACCTGACCTGAATACTGAACGGGCAGTGGACAGCTTTTTTCGCTGTCCTAGCTGAGCTAAGCGGAGCAGTTTTCAGTTAAGCCTTGAAATGCGAAGTTCAACAGAGTGCTGTGAAGAAACACTTCCTCTTTTCTGAACTTAAACTTCAAACTGGAAGCACGTATTCCATTGAAACTGGTTTTAATTGGGAGTTTGCTTATTGGGAGAGTTGTGTATATTCGTAACAGCATAATTAAATTGAGCTAATGGGTTGAATTCTGTCGGGGTTCTTTATTCTGTTGTTTGTGTTTCATTGTGTAATTTTATGCACAAAGCGAGATGGTCTGGAAAGGGAGAAGGGGCATGGGTAGAAATGCTATTTCAAATTGGAGAAGACAACGTTGCGTCCTCCAGGCTGTAGGCTTGACAGGCAGATGATAAGTGATGCTGGAAAAGCACAGCAGTCAGGCAGCATCCGAGCAGAAAAATCGACGTTTCGGGCAAAATCTCTTCATCAGGAAAAGAGGCACGATGCCTGCAGAGTTGAGAGTTAAATGAGAGGGGGTGGGGGTGAATGGAAACCAGCATAGAGTACAATAGGTGAATAGGGGTGCGGATGGAGGTGATAGGTCAGACAGGAGGGTGGGCAAGGTAGCAAAGAGTGCAACGGGTGAATGGGAATGTGGAAGGCTTTTTTGGAGCCTTAGATGGACGTGAGGAAGGAGGTGTGGGCGCAGGTTACAATTCCTGTGGTGACAGGGGAGGGTTCCAGGAAGGGAGGGTGGGTTGTTGGGGTCGAGGACCTGACCATTTAGTCACGGAGCAAATGGTCTTTGCAGGAAGCGGAACTGGGTGGGAAGGGAAATATATCTCTGGTGGTGGGGTCCATTTGGAGGTGTCGGAAATGTTTTCAGATGATGTGGTTTAGGTGAAGGTTGGTAGGTTGGAAGGTGAGCACCATGGGGTTCTGTCCTTGTTACGGTTGGAGGGGTGGGGTTTGAGGGCAGAGCGGTGTGGTGTGGACGAGATGCATTGGAGGCCATCTTTAACTACGTGGGAAGGGAAATTACGATCTCTAAAGAAGGAGGCCATCTGGTGTGTTCGATGGTGCTCGTGGGAGCAGATACGGCAGAGGAAGAGGAATTGGGAATATGGATGACATTTTTAAAGGAGGTAGCGTGGGAAGAGGTGTAATCCAGTTAGCTGTGGGAGTCGGTGGGTTTGTAAAAGATATCAGTGTCAATTCGGTCTTCATTAATGGCGATGGAGAGGTCCAGAAAGCGAAGGAATGTGTCAGAGATAGTCCAGGTGAATTTAAGGTCATGGTAGAAAGTGTTGGTGAAGTTAATGAATTGCTCAACCTCCTCGCTGGAGCACGAGGTGGCGCCAATGCGAAGGAAGCAGTGGTGCTGGTGCAATCACGGAAGATGAACTGTTCTATGTAGCCAACAAAGAGACAAGCATAGCTGGGGCCCACACGGGATCCCATGGCTAGTCCTTTGGTCCGGAGAAAGTGGGAGGATTTGAAAGAGAAATTGTTAAAGCTGAGCACCAGTTCAGCCAAACGAATGAGGGTGTCGGTGGAAGGGTAATGTTGGTGATATCGCGAGATGAAGAGACGGATGGCTTGGAGGCCCTGGTCATAGCGGATGGACGTGTAGAGAGATTGGATATCCATGGTGAGGATGAGGTATGGTGGGCCGGGGAAACGGAAGTCTTGGAAGAGGTGGAGGGCGTGGGTGGTGTCTCGAACGTATGTGGGGAGTTCCTGGACGAGGCGGTCAAGAATAAAGGCAGGGGGGCTGCAGAGTGGAGAGATAAGTAAGAGGGGACTGGGATGGGAGAAAGTAGCATAGAGTACAATAGGTGAATGGGGTGGTGATGGAGGTGATAAGTCAGAGAGGAGGGCGGGGGAAGGCAGCAAATAGTACAACGGGTGAACGAGAGGATCGGTATGGAGGGAGTGCTGCATTGTCAAAGGGCGGTGACTGGAAGATCAGGTCAGCCCCTGCAGGCCCGGACTGTGATGCTCGGTGAAATGTGCCCTTAGTTTACATTAGGTCTCTGCAATGTAGAGATACCGGCATTTGGAGCGCCTGATGCAGAAAAATAGGTTGGAAGAGAGGTCAGTGAACCTCTGTCTGAGCTGGAAGTACTGTTTATAGCCCTATAAGGAGGTGGAGGAGGTGGTGTGCCAGCAAGGATTGCATCTTTTCCAATTGTAGGAGAAGGTACCTGGGGGTTATTGTAGTGATTGGTCGGAGATGGGCCCAGTGGTGGGATCAAAACCTAGTTTACTGCATCTGGTGCACCCGATGTGGTCTTCACTGCATCAGGAAGACCAAATGCAAATGAAGTGAATGTTTTGCTGAGTATCTCAGTCGGGCGTGTCATTGCTGACCTGACCTCCTAGTCACTTCCTATTTTAATTCTCTCGACCAATCCATTTCTGACATGGTCATCGTTGTTCTTCTCCATTACCACAATGAACCAAACCATTCATTGGAGGAACAAGATCCCAAATGTCACCTGTGCAGTCTACACCCCGGGGAATTAACACTGAATTCGCCAATTTCAAATAGCCTCCCTTGCAAACCCCCGACTCCCTTCCCAGATCCTCCCCTCCCTTCCATTCCTGTGAGCAACCCTTTTTCCAGCTACCAATTGGATTCAGCCCTCCCATCACCAACCCGCTGATACCCTTTATCTGTGTTCACTTGTCCCCACCTCGCCACTCTACCTCCTCCTCTCTCACCCGCCACTTTATCTATAGACCCCTTACTTCCACTCACAGTCCTGACGAAGGGTTAATCCAAGGCGTTGACTTCTCAACGTCTTGATGCCGTCTTGTTTATTTTATTTTTCCAGCCTCCTGCGTGACTATTTTGGATTCCAACAGCTGCTGATTTTTTAAAATAAAAAATATCTTCTTGTGTAATAGGCAGTAGAGAGTGAATGTGTTGAGCCTCTTGTTATGGAATAGGTCTGATGGGCTGAATGATGTTATTATATTACTGTAAAACAAGCTAGGGTTGCTGAAGGGGTTCCTCTTTTTATTAACAGTGGAAATGTTTAGTGTCCAGCAGTGCTTTTGACTAATGTTACCTTTACATTAAAAGCACAAGATTGAACGTTGTCCGAATTGATACTTTAATACCTTCGGAGTTGACTCATTGTTCTGAACAGTATATAATCTTCACAGAATATCCACCAGCTCTGATCGTATGACAGAGGGAAAGACATTGATGAAGCAGCTGAAGATGTTTGTGCCAAAGAAGCTCCCGTGAGGATTGCCCACAGGGATATCCAGGGACTGGGAGGATTGAAGTCCACCCATTGTGCTCTGAATGATCCAACCAGTGGGGAGTTTACAACTGATTCCCATCAAGTTCAATTTTGTTCAGTCTCCTTGACACTTTGCTCAATCAAATACTACTGTGTTATCAGGTTCAATCACTCTCACGTTGTGTTCACATTTTTTGTTCATGTCAATAGGCCAAGGTATATGTATGTGGAGTGTTTCCTTCTCTCAGAGGGTTATTACAGTTGGGACCAGACAGTTAGGGGAGGCTACATCACTGAAATGTTAGGGGTGGGAGTGGGTGTCAATGGCTTTTGACACGTTAGAGAGTCGAGGGCTACAAAGAATTCGGCACCGAAAGAGAAATTGCGGCCGAGTGCAGATCAGCCCCGACCTTGCTGAATTGAAGGTCAGGCCTGAGGGGCGATGTAAGCTGGTGTAATTCCAGTATACCCCATAGACCAGTAACTTTGTGGCCTTTTCCATTTCCTGTCTTACTGACTTCAAGTAGCTGAATAGACTGATCATGTTGCTGTGTAACTGAACACTGGTGCTGCATGATCTACTCTAGTTACAGTTTTATCGGCCCTGAGGGCTGATTGGTCTCCTCCTGTAAAATGTAAGGACCGCGACATTTATCCACTTTCAAACATTATAATAAGTCCAAAATCTCCTCTTGACTGTTGTACGAAGCCTCTTGTTTGAAAGCCTTACTGGCTACTCTGCTACCAACGGCATGTCTCTCCACCCCTCCACATTTAGTATTGGTCATGGAAGATAGGAGACACTAGAGTGATGTAGTGTTTACGCCTTCAGCACTCCTTGACACCTGGAATTGTGGATAGTATGGAGGTCTGTTGTAGTTTGCAACAGGACATTGAAAAGATGCAGCACTCGGCTGCTAAGTGGCAGATGGTGTCAATATGGAAAAGTGGGATAGGATTCATTTTGGAAGGTCGATTTTGAATGCAGAATACAGGATTAAAGGCAGGATTCTTACATTGTGGAGGAACAGGGGAAATCATATGGTCTATGGCATAGCTCCCACAAAGTTGCTCCCCAGATTTATACGGTTGTTAAGAAGGCGTTTGATGTGTTCATTAGCCGAGGGATTGAGTTTAAAAACTGCGAGGTTATGCTGCTAATCTATGGAACCCCTGTGAGACCACACCTAGAATATTGTGATCAGTTCTGTTTGCCTCGTTAGAGGAAAGATGTGTGGAAGCTTTGGTGAGGTTGCTGAGGAGATTTATCAAGATGCTGCCTAGAGTAGCGGGCATGTCTGAAAAGAAAATTTGAGGGAGCTAATGTGTTTTCTTCATTGGAACGAAGAAGCATGGAACGTGACTCGACAGAAGCGTACAAGATGATGAGAGGCACAGATAGAGTGGATAGCCAGAGACTTTCTCCCAGGGTGGAAATGACTATCTCGAAATGGGTATGATTTTAAAGTAATTGGAGGAAGGTTTAGGGGAGATGTCAAAGCTACTTTCTTTACACAGAGAGTGGTGGGTGTGTGCAATTAACAGCCAGCAGTTGAAGTAAAGTCAGCTATAATAGGGATATTTAATAGGATAGGCATATGGATATTAGTATACTGAGAGGTATTTAAGTTACTCTGAACTTAGACTAGGATAGAAGGTCGACAGACCCTCAATGGCCGAAGGGCCTGCACTGTGCTGCACTGTTCTATGTTTCCATTTTCACCCAGCTTGTGGATTCTCATCAATTGTTGAATGTGTGAGGGAGTGATGTGCGTGAGATTAGGAAGCTTTGAGTGGTGTAAGGACAAACCTCCAGTTATGGTGTGTTTTATTACAGTCACCTGAAAGCCAGTATAATATGTGTGGTTACTTAGCCCAGACACAATCCACCAAGTTCAGTTATTAATGTGATTTGTGGATTGCCGTTTGCTGCTGATTACTTCACATACATTCTACTGTGTGATCCATGTAGTAATCTCTGACCATTCACAGAGATGTAAAATTTTATTTTGAGACTGGAGATTGTGAAGGCGACGTTTATTTGACATGGCTTTAGAGGTTTCTTTGTGAGACACAAGGCACTGCAGTAGATTGTCAACTTGTTAACGTCTTCACCCATGTCTGGTCCGGGGTGCAGATGTGTGGAGTCTGGGAGGCAGGTCAGGTTTCATCAACATAGGTAAGTTGTATGGTGAGATTCTGGCTCTCCATAGCAACAAGTCTGCTCTCTGGACAAGGCTCTGACTGAAGATGAATTTCAAACGTGGTTGCTGCTAAGTGGCAGATGGTGTCAATATGGAAAAGTGGGATACGGTTCATTTTCGAAGGTCGAATTTGAATGCAGAATACAGGATTAAAGGCAGGATTCTTTCATTGTGGAGGAACGGGGGAAATCATATGGTCCATGGCATAGCTCCCACAAAGTTGTTCCCCAGGTTTATACAGTTGTAAAGAAGGCGTTTGATGTGTTCATTAGCCGAGGGATTGAGTTTCAAAGCTGCGAGGCTGTGCTGCTAATCTATGGAACACCGGTGAGACCACACCTAGAATATTGTGATCAGTTTTGTTTGCCTCGTTAGAGGAAAGATGTGTGGAAGCTTTGGTGAGGGTGCTGAGGAGATTTATCAAGATGCTGCCTAGAGTAGCGGGCATGCCTAAAAAGAAAATTTGAGAGGAGCTAAGGTGTATTCTTCATTGGAATGACGAAGAATGGAACGTGACTTGACTGGAGCGCACAAGATGATGAGAGGCATAGATAGAGAACTATGATAGGGAGAGGCATAGATAGGATCTATGGAGCTATGAGGGAGGAGCTGGCCAAAGTTCAATGGTGCAATAACTTAGCAGGGATGACCGTGGAGGAACAATGGCGGATATTTCTGTGTATAATGCAGAAGTTGCAGGATCTGTTCATTCCTAAAAGGAAGAAAGATCCTAGGAGGAGGCATGGGCGGCCGTGGCTGACGAGGAAAGTTAAGAAACATATAAAGTTAAAAGAGAAAATGTATATCACAGAAAAGACAAGTGGGAAAACTGAGGTCTGGGAAGCTTTTAAAGAGCAACAGAGGATTACTAAGAAGGAAATACGCAGATGAATAATGAGGTACGAAGGTAAACTGGTCAATAATATAAAGGAGGATAGTAAAAGCTTGTTTTAAAATATGTGCAAGGCAAAAAAAATGTTTAGGACTAAAATTGGGCCCTTGAAGACAGAAACTGGGGAATATATTATGGGGAACAAAGAAATGGCAGAAGAAGTAAATGGGTACTTCAGATCTGTGTTCACTGGGGAAGAGACAAGCAATCTCCCTGAGGTAACAGTGGCTGAAGGACCTGAACTTAAGGGAATTTATATTTGCCATGATTTGGTTTTGGAGAGACTGTTAGGTCTGAAGATTGATAAGTCTCCGGGGCCTGATGGTCTACTGAAGGAGGTGGTTCGGGACATCATGGATGCGTTGGTGATTATTTTCCAGAGTTCGATAGATTCGGGTTCGGTTCCTGAAGATTGGAGGGTGGCTAATGTTATATCACTTTTTAAGAAAGGTGGGAGGGAGACAGCAGGAAATTATAGACCAGTTAGTCTGACCTCAGTGATGGGAAAGGTGCTGGAGTCTATTATAAAGGATGAAATTACGACACATCTGGATAGTAGTAACAGAATAGAACAGAGTCAGCATGCATTTATGAAGGGGAAATCATGCATGACTAATGTTGAACTTTTTGAGGATGTGACTCTGAAGATGGACGAGGGAGATCCAGTAGATGTAGTGCACCTGGCCTTTCAGAAAGCTTTTGATGAATTCCCACACAGGAGGTTAGTGAGTAAAATTAGGGTGCATGGTATTGGGGGCAAAGTACTAGATTGGATTGAAAATTGGTTGGCTGACAGGAAACAACGGTTAGTGATAAATGGCTCCATTTCTGAATGGCAGGCAGTGACCAGTGGGGTACCGCAGGGATCCGTGCTGGGACTGCAGCTTATTACAATATATGTTAATGAAATAGAAGATGGTATCAGCAATAACATTAGCAAATTTGCTATGATACAAAGCTGGGTGGCAGGGTGAAATCTGATGAGGACGTTAGGAGATTACAGGGTGACCTGGACAAGTTAGGTGAGTGGGCAGATGCATGGCAGAAGCAGTTTAATGTGGATAAATGTATAATTATCCACTTTGGTGGCAAGAACAGGAAGCCATTTACTACCTCAATGGAATCAATTTAGTTAAAGGGACAGTACAGAGAGATCTGGGTGTTCTTGTATACCAGTAAATGAAGGCAAGCATTCTGGTACAGCAGGTAGTGAAGAAGGCTAATAGCATACTGGCCTTCATAACAAGAGGAATTGAGTATAGAAGCAAAGAGGTGCTTCTGCAGCTGTACAGGGCCCTGGTGAGACCACACCTGGAGTACTGTGTGCAGTTCTGGTCTCCAAATTTGAGGAAAGACATTCTGGCTATTGAGGGAGTGCAGCGTAGGTTCACGAGGTCAATACCTGGAATAGCGAGATTATCTTACACTGAAAGACTGAAGCGACTGGGCTTGTATACCCTTTAGTTCAGAAGACTGAGAGGGGATCTGACTGAGACATATAAGATTATGAAAGGATTGGACACTCTGGCAGCAGGAAACATGTTTCCACTGATGTGTGAGTGCCGAACCAGAGGACACAGCTTAAAAATACGGGGTGGACTATTTAGGACAGAGATGAGGAGAAACTTCTTCACCAGAGAGTGGTGGCAGTGTGGAATGTTCTGCCCCAGATGCCAGTGGAGGCCCAGTCACTGGATTCATTTAAGAAAGAGTTGGATAGTGCTCTCAAAGATAGTGGAATCAAGGGTTATGGAGATAAGGCAGGAAGAGGGTACTGATTAGGAATGATCAGCCATGATCATATTGAATGGCGGTGCAGGCTCGAAGGGCTAAATGGCCTACTCCTGCACCTATTGTCTATGTGTATTGGTCCACCATTAGTATTTAACCTGGACAATATGTGTACCTACACTGAGACCAGTGATAGTCTTTTGATGGGTTCTTCCCCTGCCCAAGGTGGATCCCAAAATATTTGTTTGAAGTACTGTTTGATTGGCCCTGGGCCAGGTTAGACGATCTATGCACAGATTTTGGGACAGACCCCTGAGTCTCCCTATATCACAGGCAGCTATTAGGTCCATTCGCACTGTAAATGATTTCAGATCTATTGGAAGCAATTTTAAGCCTAGCTCATTGCATGGTGTTGAGTTTGCTGACCAGAACAATAATCGGATGTTTGCTATATTTCATGAATTGGGCAAAACTAAGATGTGAACGATAATCGTTCAACTGGACTATAATCTCTTAAATCAATTATATTGATTCTATACTTATGGAACTAAAATATAAACTCCAGTCAAGATTTGCTAACACAGAAATAAAACGTATATTTTACTTTCGCGAAGAAAGAACATAACTCTTGCAGTGATCACAATTAGATATTGAATGTCAGGATTCAAAGCAATGTTTTGCCACTCCAATATTTTTTAAATGGTTGGTTTCTGGATAATTCCATGTTCAGAGTTAGCAGAAGATTGAACATACAAATAGAATTAGCGTCCTTATTCATTTATATATATTCAATCAGTTTAATTTCTCACTGAAATGTACGATCTTCTATTTGCCAGTAATTTTAAAAAGGCAACAATTTCACTTATTGTGAATATTAAACTAAATAAATTATTTGTTGTCAAATTTTAGTGAACAATAATCTGAAAGCTTTCAATTTTTTAGAATGAATCATGTTTAATATGAAATGTGGAGAGTGAAAACAAAAACAACGAAGATAATATCGCGTCAGGGAAATGTCAGAGCTTTCCAAAGTGTTTTGTGCCAAAGCAATGATATATTTGTTTTAGGAATTGGAATACGACATGTAAAATGTTAATGTTCTAAGTAATAATTAGACTTCATAATGAAGCTGACCTTGCAATACTTGCATCTTAAATTCTTATGCTGCACCAAATAATCAGATATTTGTGAGCATTTACACTGTGAAATAATTGGATACTGACTTTTATTCACAGTTGACCCTAAATAGAGTACAAAACTTTAAAGTACAGGAGGAGGCCATTGGCCATTATTGTATGCATCAGCTCCAAAAATGTTTCCCAAGCGCCTCCTATTTGCCAGCCTTCTCTCTGTTGCCCGTTACATTCATAATTTCCAAATATATATCCAGTTCCCTTTTGAATCTTCATGCACAACTTTCCCAGCCATTCAATTCCAATTCGTAACAACTCTCTAAATAAAGACGTTTTTCCTTATTTAACTCTGAGCTCTTTTGCTGACAACCTTGCAAGGCTAGTTGATCCTGGAGCAGAACAGGCAATAAAGGGCTATTTATTGCGGTGCTCAAAAGTATAAAAAAAGTTGTTCAGTAAAAAAAACATACTCTGTTAGTTGGCATTACAGCATCAATGAATTCTAATGACAAACACTACAACGGAAAACAAGTAGAAAACTAGTCACCAGGATAGATGAACATCAACTAGTCACATGACCCCACCTTAATTTTTAACCTACTGATGAGGGAGTAGGCCACTTTGACTAGGTCTGCATGTCCATCCTAAGACATGCCAAACAGAGACAAGCACGAAAATTCCGAGAAACGTGTCATTCCAACCGGAACTACATCAACTAACACACGAATTTTGACTCCATGTATCACTCTCTGAGAAAAAGGGCCGGAAATGACATCATCGACACAGGAAATTACATTGCAAACTCAAGGAAACCGAAACACGTAAATAGAAAGTGGACGATAACACCAGCACTTCACTAGAGTCTCACTTACTGAGTACAGTCAATGGAACAAACCAACAACTGCCATT
This sequence comes from Chiloscyllium plagiosum, assembly GCF_037043375.1. Taxonomy (NCBI): domain Eukaryota; kingdom Metazoa; phylum Chordata; class Chondrichthyes; order Orectolobiformes; family Hemiscylliidae; genus Chiloscyllium; species Chiloscyllium plagiosum. The sequence continues at coordinate 41,967,028 of NW_028270176.1, forward strand.
AGCTATTGCTTCAGAATATATCAGAGTGTTCATGGCTGCCACCACATAGAACCATTGAATGAAAATGCGAGCCTGCACGACCATGTGCATATCCAAAGGCTTTTTAGAAAGTTTGTGAGATTACCTGCTCAAGGGTTTGGCACCTTGCACTGGAACATTCGCCTTTTGTGTGGTACTGTTCTTCGTCACAATAGTTAGAACTGAAGAAATTTTTAATCTGCAGGATGGACACAGACTCGTTGCTTGAATCAGCTAATGTGATGAGAATAAATACTCAATTAAATTCTATGTTATGGACAAACTGCAGGAGATCAAATCATATTCTCATGTCTACCTTGAATTGGAAGCAAATACATACTGTTAAAAATTTCAAAAAATGTTCAGACACCATACCAAGAGAGAAAAAAAAACATGTCATCTGCATTTGATGGAGATACAGAAATACAGAGTGAATGTGCAAACTGATCAAGGTTCAAGTGATAGAAAAAAAAGTACATCAACTCTTAATTTTCAATGGAACCAGATCCCAATGTTCCTGAACAGTCATGTTTTTCAACCTATTTCATTTTTGCCAACGCAAGTTTTTCCCAGTCACTAAAACTTCATTAGCCATTCTTCCTCCACCTTCCTACTCGTTTTTACACTCCACCTTCCCTTGCATTCCCCCTTCTGCTGCTACATACTCTTCCACTGATGATATCTCTTCACATCTTTCTTCTCCCTCTCCCACTGTAAGTTACACCCGTCCCCTAGTTACTTCCACTTCCACTGGCAATTCCTTTCCTTTTTTTGCTTTTCAACTGGGGTGATGGGAACTGCTGCCTTCTTTACTGCTATTGGTAATCAGTGAATGATGAGATTTTGATGATCAATGTCCAATAGGAACAGACAATAGTGTGTGTCTGTCACTGTCCAATGCACCGTGAACAGGGTGGTTTTGTTCCACATACAGAGTGGAACTTTTCTCTTCTGTCTCTGTGTCACAGTGCGTAAGCAAACAGCCTCATCACAAAGAGGATGAACCTCTCCTCAGAATCAGAAGTTCATGCATCAGTTTTTCCTTAAACGTTGTGAGGACATTGACCACATTTTTCAAACAACCCGTGTTCTATCATTTTGCTCTTTACCATGTTAACTGATTTTCCAATTTCATTTAAGGTGATATCAGAGTAACTTCCCTTGTATCGAAGTAATATTTGACTCATGTAGCATCATTCACCCTCAGCAAACTGTGGTTAATGGAAATCAGAGGAGCTGGTAATTTTCTCAATGAACAATGACACCTTCCCTAGAGCTATTAGGAATAAAAAAAAACTCTGCCCTTGCTAGTGCCTTCCAAATCCATGGATGGATTTGTCTTATTAATAACATCAAGATACATATGTTTTCACAGTTTGGTCTCAAGTCTCAGAAAAGTAAACTTTGCTGGTTGAATGTCACCCCAATGAAATCAGAGCATCACAATAAGATAACGAACCAATTATTTTCAATTAGTTACATTCTGAGGAAT